>NC_045595.1:203952667-204127667 GCF_009762305.2 Zalophus californianus | reverse complement strand
GCTCTGTAAGTATCCTTCCTTGCCTCTGTCACCTCTCTGATCTTGTTTTCTCCTACTTTCCCCTCTCACTCACTCTGCTTCGGCCACACTGGGTAATACCCAGACACTGCCTTCGGGGCTTCACCCTGCTGTTGCTCTCTCTGACAAATATCCAGAGGGCCAACTCTCCCTACCTTCAAGTCTTCGCTCAGCTAGTACCTACTTAATGGGGCCTCTCTTGACCACCAATTTGACATTTCAGCTGGCCCCACTATCGCCTGCACTCCTATTGTTCCTTACTCTGCTTGTTTTTTTCCCCCCATGACACTTAATTACTTTCTAACATGGTATATCATTTACTTTAAAAATTATGTTTATTGTCCCCTCCCCCCACCAAGCTCCATACAGATAGTGCTTTTTATCTGTTCATTGATGTATATTATGTGTCCAGTACCTGGTATGTAATAGGCATTGTAAATAAACATTTAATGAGGAAGGGAAAGCTGAGTGAAAAAGTGATAGCTAAGCTGACCTCTGTAGTGGAGTAGACGTTAACGAAGTGAGCTAGGAATGGAGAGGTATCACACAGAGGTGTGCAGGTTCTAGATGAGGTGATGAGCAAGTATGAGGTACTAAAGAGAAACCAGGATACCTGTAGGAAAGAGACAGAGTGTTATAAGAGGAAGCTGGGACCAGTAAGGACTGGGCTGTACTATAGACTTCTGTCTTTATCTTAAATGAGAGGGAAATTTTTAAAGTTTTAAGCAGGAGGGAAATACCAGATTTGTGCCTTTTTAACAAAAGTCATTCCAGCTGCAGTATGGAGGACATATTGATGGGGGCAGGAGTGGATGTGGCTGTATCAGTTGGGAGGCGGTGGTAGTTGGACAGTACTCGGGTCAGGTGGTGGAGGTGGAGCAAACTTAGGAGGCATACTCAGGTGATGCACTGGATGTGAGAGGGAAGAAAGAAAAAGCAGGGATGACACCTGGGTTTCTAGCTCGTAAAGCTGGATGAGTGATGATTCATTCATTGTAGGGAATCCCAGAAGGGGGTCAGGTTTGGAGGAGGAGATCATGAACTCAGGTCCCGATATGTTGATTTTTGAGGTGACTTTGAGACAGCCAGGGGATGTCTTGCAGGTAATTGGATGTATGGATCTAGGATTGGCTATTTCAGTCTGCAAATCAACTGTATAGAGAAGTAGTGGAGGGGAGGATTTGCCAATAACCCACACTGTGAATAATTAAAAGTTGTTAACAAGGATATTACTGGGGGAGATTATATAGTTATAAAATTAAAGTCTCTTGAAAAAAATCTATGCTCCCTGTCCTTTACTTTGGTTTTAGATTTAAGCCTTTCACCACAGTTGGTTGTACTTACTACATTTTATTCTTGTTATATGTGATTTATAGGTCAGAAGGCAAATAAGCCTTCCCTGAGATAAAGTATATAAACGTCTTTTCCAGAAGTACTTACATCTCTGAATAATTCATACTGTTGGATTTTAAGGCCTATAAAATATTCACACTGTGAGTGTCTAGAAACCAGGTTTATAGCAAACCAAGAAGAGAAGCTATTCCTCATACTCCTTTGGCAAGATTTGAATCAGCAGCAATCACCACAATCATTGTAGACCTCATCGGACTGCTTTCTTTTATTTCCAGGTGATCACAGGGTTCCTCTAAATTCAGTCTGTTCCTCTTCTATCTTGTTCTTCTTGGTCTCCTCACCACAGGCAGTGGAACAATAATTTTCTCTTTATGAAACCTGAAATGGGGGAAATACTGTGAAACTCTCTGATGATGACTGGCAGTATAGTGTTGTAATGGTCACAAGCACAGAATTGTGGACTAGATCTGAAGGAACTTCACTGGCAATCCCAACTTTCCTCCTTGCTAGCAGTGTTAACCATTCTCTAAACCTTTTCAGTGATAGGAGATAATATTAGGGACTGCCTTAGAGCATTTGTGAGGATTGAAGGCAATAGTCCCATGAATAGGGTTTTTCTGAGGTTGGAATGGAGTGGTCTGTAAAGAGCCTAGCACCTGTACGCATCCTGTAACTAGTAGTAGTACTGGTAAGAGTGGGGAAGACAGAGGTTTTATTTTTGTTTCATTTAAGTCAACTTGTTCTGCTCTGGCTATGTAGAGCAAGGATCTTGAATGGTATTTATATTTTGTTTTTTATTAATCTGATTTTTTTGCAATGGATTTTTTTAATGATACAAATTATAATTTAATGTAACAATGTTAATTGATTTCTCTGATGATGAGGGCTGTCTTATTTATCTGTATTTTCCCCACCCTGCCTTGCTCGTAGGAGGTGTTCTGTAAATACTCAGCACACGCTCTAGAGGGGTTTTGTGCTGATTAAATGCCACCCTACCCACAGGTCTGCTGTAGTGCCTGCATACAGTGATTCAGGGCAGACAGGACAGCCATCAGAGACGGACACTGACTCAAACCTCAGTCGTCCTCCACATCTTCTACCTGAGATGCCTCAACTGCCCTGTGACTTCAGTTACCTCTGAACTACTCTGAGCTTCTAATCTGTATTTCTGTCTTAAGCAACTCTTTCAGTGGTTCCCGTACATCTGTCTTAGGTATTTTCTACCTGAATGTTCTTTAGTCCTTTCAAATACATTATGCTCAGATTCTCCTCTCCCATTCTCCCTTTCTTGTTTTGGCTAATGGTGTCTCACCATCCGCCAGGCATCCAGCCATTGTCATTCTTAGCTTCTCCCTGCCTGTTGATAATGCCCCTTTGGTAGTCCTCAGATAAGAACCTCGTACCTTGGCTTGTACCAGTGTGGCTTCTGTGTGCGTCCTTATTCCCTCCCTCCTCCACACGGTTGCTGCCAGCATTATCTTCCTAAATTACAGAGATGATCTTGTCACTTCCCTACTTACAAGCCCAGAATTTTCTTCCTTCTTTTTCATCTGTCAAACTCTTATTCATGCTTCAAAACCCAGCTAAGTTTGCTCTTCCTCTGTCAAACTTCCCTCAGCTCTTCCTGGCAAGTACTATCCTTTGACACTTTATTTCATATTTATGTTGTAGCACTTTCACACTACAGCTCATAATGCGTGTGTGTTATGGCCCATATTGCAATGCAATTACAATGTTCTGACAATGTTCCTAACTAGACTGTTCTCTACATTGATTGCCTTAATCGTTTTTATATACTCAGTGCCTAACACTAGTAGCATTTAACAAAGTGGAAAGATGGCAGAACAGACAGATGGTAGTGCAGAAATTTGATTAATGGGAACATTTCTGAATTAGATGTTATTTGGGACTTTGATGCATACAGAAATTTCTCAGACTGCGTTTGTATGTTGAAGTGTGTAGTTGTTTTCTCCTCTTGCTTTTGCAAGTGTCCTTGGGTTTCCTAAACTGAGTTTTTGGAAATGAAATTTTGGCAGTTGAATCATTTAAAATGCCCTCTGAAAAGGATTCCTGTTTCCTTTTATAAAGAGTTGCCTCTCTTAGTAATGGGAATAATTGCTATCTAATATATTATAAGACTTGTGGGTTGGACCAGTAATCCATTAGTTCAGTTCACTAATTTTGTTTTGTTTTGTTTTGTTTTTCACTTGGTACCAGGGTCAGTTTTGTGGGAGAACCTACCAATAATTTCCTTGACCTCCAAAAAGTCCTAATTTTATTAAAAGCAGTTACAGACACATTACATTATACAAAGAGGTTTCTCAACAGGCAAGAAGAATCAGCACTTCATTGTGTTAATTATGATAACTTTTGAAACTTTTGAAATTTTTGTATTTAAAAAGTAATTCATGCTAAGAGCTGCAAACTTTGAAGATAGACAAAAAACAAAACAAACATGCAGTCCTATCACCCATATATATAATAATATTATAAAAGTGTTGGTGTTTGTTCTTCTGGTATTTCTACTTATGTATGTGTTTTTATATGTAGATTGGTAGTTCTTTTTTTGAAAAAGGAAATAATGCTATACATACAGTTTTAATAACCTTACTTTTTTCACTTAGTATTAACCATTACCGTTCACTTGTGCCATTAAATGTTTTTCAGAAATAGATTTTTTTTTTAAGATTTTATTTATTTATTTGAGAGAGAGAGCATGAGAGAGGGCATGAGAGGGAAGAGGGTCAGAGGGAGAAGCAGACTCCCCGCTGAGCAGGGAGCCCGATGCAGGACTCGACCCCGGGACTCCAGGATCATGACCTGAGCCTAAGGCAGTTGCCTAACCAACTGAGCCACCCAGGCGCCCTCAGAAATAGATTTTTTAACGTTTGCATTAAGTAAACTATTTTGCTGAACTGTTTATTCTATAATTGAACATTTAGGTTTTCTCCGAGTAGTCTTTGCCTTCATTGAGTTTCCAAAGGCTTGTTATATTAAGTATTGTGTACTTGTTTCCACTTTAAGCCAGGGAGCCAGTGTTCGGAGTATTGTCAGTTTATGTTACATCAACACTGTGTCATGATAAAATATGCTTATCTTTTGGTGACTGTCAACAATAAAGCTCCTGTGTAAGGCATTCTTCCCAGTTGAGAGGGTTCGTTCTTTTTTTTTTTAAAGATTTTTTTATTTGAGAGAGTGAGAATGAGAGAGAGAGAGTACATGAGAGGGGAGAGGGTCAGAGGGAGAAGCAGACTCCCCGCCGAGCAGGGAGCCCGATGCAGGACTCGATCCTGGGACTCCAGGATCATGACCTGAGCCGAAGGCAGTCGCTTAACCAACTGAGCCACCCAGGCGCCCGAGAGGGTTCGTTCTTAATAGACTAGCCTTCTCCCTCCCTTTCCTCTCCTAAATGTTTACCATAGCGACTGGGCCCCTGGTGGCCTTGGCTCCTTTTCACCTTAAAGCTCTTCGTCTGGTTTCCTGTTAGGGCTGTGAAACCCAGATCCCTCGCGAGGTCAGGGTTAATCTGTGATCCAGCCTTACCTGTCGCTCTCCAAACTTACTCCCAGCCAACCTGCTTCACTAACTTAACTGTGTCCTGAATCTCTTTGGTACCAGGTAATTCTTCCTTGCTGGTACCAAAGGGACCTAGGGGCTTTGTATATAATTTTCCCTTGCCCTCCTCGATCTCTTTTGTTGCTTCTTAATCTAATTAACTTTACTCAGCTTTTAAATTTTAGTATGTTTTAAGATTTTAGCAAGTGTTACCTCTTCATAGAGGCTTTCCCCAATCATCTTTTTTTTTTTTTTAAGATTTTTATTTATTCATTCGAGACACAGAGATAGAGAGAGCACGAGCAGGGGGAGAGGCAGAGGGAGAACAGGCTCCCCGCGGAGCCAGGAGCCCGATGTGGGGCTCGATTCCAGGACCCCGGGATCACGACCCGAACCGAAGGCAGACGCTTAACCATCTGAGCCACCCAGGCGCCCCCCAATCACCCTTTCTAAAACAGGTCTCCCCTTTATTCCCTGTTAGGATCCTGCACGTTTCCTCCATAGTAATTATTTGTATTACTTCGATGTTTCTCTGCCTCACTCCATCCCTGACCCTCCAGTTTAAGCCCCAGAAGGGAGGAGATCATGACATTTCAGAAATCATTGTATGCAAATAGCTATATATTTTCTGCTTTAGAACTATTTATAATTAGGTTAATATATGGGAAATGAACTTTATAACTGGAAATAAGACTTTTAACTTCAGACATTGTCTTAAATTCATGGTGACCTTCCCTTCCCTATTAACCAGTTAATATTTAATCTTTGATGATAATTCATTATCATATCTGTAGAATAGTGATAAAATGTGCAGGACTTCAGTGTAGCTAAAGCATATCTGAATGATAAACTTCTAAAAACATTTTGTGAGTAAAATTTACATACTGTAAAATACACAGGTCTTAAGTGTACACTTCAGTGACTTTTGATAAATGTATGTACCTGTACAACCATTATCCCAATTAAGATATAGAACATTTCCATCACCGCCCCCACCAGAAGTTCCCTGGTAGTCAGTCCTTACCCCCTGTAGGCAAACACTGTTCTGATTTCTGGGACTGTCGACCAATTTTACTCTTCTTAAGCTGCATTTAAATGGAATTATACAGCATATACTTTTTTTTTAAGATTTTATTTTTTTTGACAGAGTGAGACACACACACACACACACACACACACCACAACACAAGCAGTGGGGAGTGGGAGAGGGAGGAGCAGGCTTCCCTCTGAGCAGGGAGCCCGATGCGGGGCTCCATCCCAGGACCCCGGAATCATGACCTGGGCTGAAGGCAGACGCTTAACTGAGCCACCCATGTGCCCCCAGTATATACTCTTTTGTGTCTGCCTTCTTTCACTTAAATCATGTCTTTGAGGGCTTACTTTTTTTTTTCCCTGTATGGTTGTATTTATCAGTTCATGCTTTTTTGTTGCAGAACAGTATTCCATTGTATGAATCAATCATAGCTTATTTTTTGTTTTTAAGGATTTTATTTATTTATTTGAGAGAGAGCAAGAGATAGAGAGTGCAAGCAGGGGTGGGGGTGGAGCAGAGGGAGAGGGAGAAGCAGGCTCCCTGCTGAGCTCGATCCCAGGGCCCCAGGATCATGACCTGAGCTGAAGGCAGATGCTTAACCAACTGAGCCACCCAGGCGCCCCTCGATCATAACTTGTTTATCCATCCATCTGTTGATGAGCATTTAGATTATTTCGGTTTGGGGCTATTATGAATAAAACTGCTAAAAACTTTCTTCTCTAAGTCTTTTTTGTGCGTGGATATGTTTTTACTTCCCTTGGCAAATACCTAGGAATGGAATTGCTGGGTTATAGGGAGGTTTATTTTTAACTTTATAAGAAACTGCCACCAGAAATATATGAGATTTCCACTTGTTCTACAACCTCACCCACATTTAGAGTTGTCAATCTTTTAAATTTTAGCTGTTCTAGTGGATGTGAGATGTTATATTTCATTAATTTGCACTTCCCTGATGACTGACAATGTTGAATACCTTATGTGCTTCTTGTCATTGTCTTTTTTAGTCTTTTGCCTATTTCAAGTTTGCTCAAGTCTTTTGTCCTTTTTTTTAAAATAAGATTTTATTTATTTATTAGAGAGAGAGAAAGCACAAAAGCAGGGAGAGTGGCAGGCAGAGGCAGAGGGAGAAGCAGGCTCCCCACAGAGCAAGGGGAGCCCAGTGAGGAACTCGATCCAGGACCCCGGGATCATGATCTGAGCCGAAGGCAGTCGCTTAACCAACTGAGCCACCCAGGCGCCCAAGTCTTTTATACTTTTTATTGCCTATATTTTATCTTGTTATTACTAATGTTTAGTTCTTTCTATATTATAGATCCAAATCCTTTGTCAGATACTTGTTTTGCAAATATCGTCTCCCAGCCTGTGTTTCCAGTGTTTGGACCTTCTATAGTATATTGTATTTATAATAAAGTATAATATATAATTTATTGTAATAAATTGTATTTATTTTTCAGAATAATTGGACACATTACTTTAAATTTAGAGGTATTTCACCTCAATCCATATTGAAGCATATTATTTGAAGATATAACTAACATACTGTTTAGAAATAAGTTCATCTTTGTGGACATGCCATACAGTTATAATTTTTGCTTTACATAGTTATCTTTTAAGTAAAAGAAGAAAAGATCATCTTTTATGTTTACCCACACATTGATCATTTCTGGTTTTCTGCATTTCTCCCTGCAGATCTGAGATTCGTCTGGCGTCATTTCCCTTCAGCCTGAAGAATTTCCTTTAGCATTATTTTTAGTGCAGATCTAGTGATGAATTATCTCAGTTTTGTTTACCTGAAAATATTTTTATTTTATCCTTTTTATAAAAAAGCTTTATTGAGATATACATATGATAACATTCACCTATTTTAAGTGTACAATTCAATGTTTTCTTCGTATATTTAGAGTTGTGCAATCATCACCACAGTCTTATTTTCTTTTTCTAAGTTTTTATTTATATTCTTTTGTTAACATACAGTGTACTGTTAGTTTCAGGTGTACAATTTAGTGATTCAACACTTCCATACAACATCCAGTGCTCATCATGACAAGTGCCCTCTGTAATCCTCATCACTTATTTCACCTTTCCCCCCACCCACCTCTCCTCTGGTGACCATCAGTTCTCTGTAGTTAATGGTCTATTTCTTGGTCTCTCTGTCTCTTCCCCTCCCCTTTGATGGTCTGTAATTTTAGAACCTTGTACCCATTAGCAGTGACTCCCTATTCCACTCTCCCCCACTGTCACTAGGCAACCACACATTTATTTTCTGTCTATAGATTTGCCTCATCTGGACATTTCACATAAATGGAATCATACAAGATTAGCATAATGTGTTTGAGGTTCCCCTCTGTTGTGGCATGTATCAGTACTTCATTCCCTTGACAGATTCATGGAATCTGTATTCCATTGTATGATATGCCACATTTTATGTATCCGTTCATCAGTTGATGTATGTTGGATTGCTGTACTTCTTGGCTAGTATGACTAATGCTGCTGTCAACATCTGTGTTCAAGTTTTTGTGTACGTGTGTCTTTTTATTTCTCTTGGGTAGATAGGTAGTAGAATGGCTGTCATGCTCCCTTTTAAAAAATATTTATTTATTTTGAGAGAAAGAGAGAGAATGCACTAGGTGGGGGGGGGGGGGGCGAGCAGAGGGAGAGAATCTTAAGCAGGCTCCCTGCTCAGCTTGGAGCCCAACTCGGGCTGATCTCATGACCCTGAGATCATGACCTGAGTTGAAATCAAGAGTTGGATGCTTAACTGGCTGAGCCACCCAGGGGCCCCTATCATGCTCTCTTCTGAAGAATATTTTCACTGGATACTGGGATTGATTACTTAAAAAAAAAAAAAGCACTTAAATTCTTTTCACTATCCTGGCCTCTGTTGAAATGTCAGTCATTGTGATAAGTTGATTTTTTTTCCCCCTAAAACTATGTCAAGTGTTTCTTTTATTTCTGATTTTCAGCAATATGATATTTTCTCTGTTTAACCTCTTTGGAGTTTGCTGAGCTTCCTGGATTTGTAAATTAATATTTATCATCAAACTTGGGAAATTATTGGCCATTATTTCTTCAAATATTTTTTTCCTCCTTCTGTCTTTTTCTGGGACCCAGTTAAACATATATTGGATCAGTTACTAGTGATCCTTAGTTTGCCAAGGCTCTGTTCATTTTTTTTCCTTAGAAAAAATATCCCTTAAAAAAAAAAAACAAAACCCTGTTCTTTAGACTGGATAATTTCTTCTGATCTTTCTTCAAGTTTACTACCCTTTTCTACTCCTGTCTCTAATCTCCTATTAAGCCCATTTAGTTAATTTAAAATTTCAGATTATAGTTTTCAGTTTTAAAATTTACAGTAAAAATTGTCCACTGAGATCCTTCATCAGTTTAGTTATTTGGACCATGTTCCTTTAAGTCTTTGAATGGTTTATATTGGTAGCTTTAAAGTCCTTGTCTGCTAATTTCAATATCTGAGTCATTTTGGGGTCTATTTCTATTGACTTCTTTTTCTTTAGTCCTTGAAAATAGATCACATTGTTCCTGCTGTGAATGTCTAATAATTTTTTACTACATATTAGACATTGTGGATGATACATTATAGACACTCTCAATTCAGTTATCTTCATCAGAAGGGTGTCAGTTTTTGTTCTAACAGGTGGATAAAATGCTGGCTGATCACCTTGAAATTATAGACACTTGGTTTTACACCTTATTAGAGTAATGCCAAGGTGTTTACTGATCTCTGACTTGGTGGAACTCAAACTCTAAAATATCTTGCAGTGGGCACAGGGGAACTCTGCTTAGTTCTTTTAGCCTTCCAGCTAATTTTTTTCCCCCTGCTGAGTTTCTTGGGAGTTGAGTTTGGGGGGTTAGTCAGATATTTAAAGAGAGTTTATATTAAGGTGTTTGGGGCTCCTTCCTGTAACTCACCCCTTTCCAAGATTTCCTCCTCAGTTCCCAGCTATTCTAATCCTGAACTCCATCCTCTTATACCTCACACCAAAAAGACTGGCATTTTTGCTCAAGTTTTAGCCACGATGCACCACAGAGACTCAACTGGGCTGGGAGTGGGAGGCTAGGGGGTTCTTCAGGGGAAAAAGCTGTATGAAAGCGGGTCTTACTCATTGTGTTTTCTTTCAAGGGTAAATTCCCTCCAGTTTCTGCCGGCTTTTCAGCACTCTTCAGTGCTTTCAAATAGTTTTGGAATTTAGGGTGTTCCTGGATCACCTCATCTGAATGTACCTTTTTTGAAAATTCTCACATGTTGTACCCTTATAGTTCTTTATGCACATGATTTTTCTCCTTCTAGTTATTGAGTGCTGCATTCCTGATAACTCCAAAACTCAGTAGTTTAAAACAGCCCTTTTATTATGCTTATGGTTTACTGTGGGTCAGGAATTGGTAAAGGGCACAGACAGCTAGGATGGTGTCTCTGCTCCATATATCTGGGGATTCATTGTGTAAAGCCAGAAGTCTGGGTACCAGATGGGGTGTGGTAGCTGGCACACCAGTCACCTAGAAGTGGCTACTCACCTCTGGCAGGGGAGGCTAGCTGTTGGCTGGGAACTGTGGGCCAGAGCACCTATACATGGTCTCCTCACAGCATTGTGACCTTGGATTTCTTACATGACAACCCAGAACTCTGGTACCAGTGTTCCAGAGAAGCAGCTACAAGCTGCATTGCCTTTTACTATCTAGTCCTAGAAGTTGTATGGCAGAAGTTACACAGCATCCCTTCCTCCACTATTGCCCAGCCAGTTTTTATTGTTGGCCTGAATTCAAGGGGAGGGACATGGATTGATTTCTCAGTGAAGTGGAAGTGTCAAGGAATTTGCAGACGTGTTAAAAGCAGCAGGCTCATTTGGTAAATAGTAAGCTCCCCCTTGTGTCCCAACAGAGTCCTACGTACCTGTCAATAGGTACTCATCGAAGTATTTAATTTTTCTCCTTAACTCTAGGTTTGGACCGAAAGCAAATTTCTGTTTAAGATCTTAAGAAAGGAAGAGATATTTCACTTCTTAAAACCATTTCCTCAGAGTGATCATTTTTTGTCTTTTTATTTGTAGAATACAGAGTTTAATGAAAAATCCATGCTTACGGGGTGAAAATGGCAGGCTTCCTCGATAATTTCCGTTGGCCAGAATGCGAATGTATTGACTGGAGTGAGAGAAGAAATGCCGTGGCTTCTGTGGTGGCAGGCATATTGGTAAGGGAAAAAGCCTGGTCGGTGACCTTGCTGCCTCATGCTTTGCCCTGAAAATTAATGTCGATTCCTTTGGACCATGAATACCCTTTCAGAACTGTTTATTTCACCGTTACCTTGTATGAACAATTAGAGTTCTAGGTATGACTGAACAAAACATGGTAGGCCCTGGGTTCGTTTGACTTTGTAAATTTGTTAAGCTTAATATCTTTTCTTCATTTCAAGTGATAATACAATTATCATAAGCAGTAGCATTTTTAAGCTAATGATACAATATGTCTGAGTCCGGTAAGCTCATCAGAGGCTCAGAATTTGATAACCAATAGTGTTGTGACTCAGCAAGATTCAGGATGTGTAGACAGCAGTAGGGACCCGAGGCTGTGTTAGAACTGAAACCCTGCAATGCTCCAGGGAAGGGACGCCAGCCCCCTATCCCCAGCGGCAGCTCTGAGGGGGAGTGAAACCAAGAAGTCTGTGGAGGAAACTCTTGCTTCATCTTCTTCTGGACATTTTTTTCTTTTTCAACTTTTTATTGTAAAACATGTTGCGCATATACAGTCAACAAAAACAGAATGGTGTAAGGAGCCCTGCTCGTCCCACGTTCATACAACCCAGCTTCAAAACAAATCATGACCAGTCTTGCGTTAGCGGTCCATCATCCATTCCCTGCCATCACTGTGTTTCTGAAGCAAATTTCAGTATCGATTACATTTTAAAAATGTATCTCTTTCAGTATACAGTTCTGTACTTGAAGTCCAGTAGGGAAAAAAAAAAAATAACCCAGAGCAGGAATTAAAGATAGTTGTGAAGCTTCTATTTTTTTTTTTTTTTTTTTTACTCTTTGTGGTCCTTTTACCTGCACTTAATTTGTCCTTGAAATTCTTTAGCAGTTTCTCGAAGTCTTTTCAGTTTAGTTTATAGAGAAACATGACATTTTACAAACTCATGTTCAGTCAGTTACACACTATTTAATCAAACTACATAATCGATTAAAACCTTGGCAGGCTTAAATAGTTTTGGAGACATGACAGCTGACCCTTGGTAAGCATACAACTCATTTGTGGATGCAGAAGAGCTTGGGCGTATTAAGAAGGAATGTTCTCTGGAGAGAATGAAACACATCAAGTAATCAGGAGCTGGTTAGCTGGAGGTTAGTTAAGAGAGGTTCAGGGGCGCCTGAGTGGCTCAGTCGGTTAAGCATTCAACTCTTGATTTTGGCTCAGGTCATGATCTCAGGGTCATGAAATCAGACCCAGCGTTGGGCTCTGTGCTCAGCCGGGAGTTGGCTTGGGATATTCTCTCTCCCTTTGCCCCTCCCCATGCTCTTGGGCACGGGCCCTCGCTCTCTCTCTCTCTCTCAAATAAATAAAATCTTTTAAAAGAGAGCTTCAGTGCATGTAATTATGGTGGGCAAAAGAAGCAGATAATTCGTTCTAGATAACAGATTTTTTATCTTGCATTGAGAGCAGAACTTCAGAATGTTACACAGATTTGATTAGGTAAGTTCACCTCAAATGCTATCAAGAGTAAGTAAACAAGGGATTCTTATTTTTTTTTATTTCCACATCCAGAACTCAGACTAGAAATATGTTTCATTTATATGGTCTGTAGAGATATAGGAATATTAAAGAGCAAGTAACTTCATGCTTAGCCAGTTGTTAGTGTTATTTTAATGACTTGGGCTCTTGTGCCAGTTTTTTACAGGTTGGTGGATAATGATTGATGCCGCCGTGGTGTACCCTAAGCCAGAGCAGTTGAACCATGCCTTTCACACGTGTGGCGTGTTCTCCACATTGGCTTTCTTCATGTAAGTATGAAGGTGATTCTTAATTCAAGATCATTTTCCGAAAAAACATGTTTTCCTTAGAGTTTAATGCTATTTAGAGTAACCTTTTAATTTAATTGATGGATTCTTCTTTAACATGATAAATATATATATATTTTTCCCCATTATATTAAGTTTTTTTAATCAAGAATGAGTGTTGAATTTAGTCACATATCTTTTTAGCATCTGTAAAGATTATCATGTGATTTTTCTTCTTAAACTGTTGTTAAGCCGGTCAGTCACTGTATTTTATCAGTCCCGAGATTATTTTTTGTATTTCGATATCTCTGAATATGAGGGTGATTCTTTTTTTTTTTTTTTAAGATTTTATTTATTTGACAGAGAGAGAGCACAAGCAGGGGGAGCAACAGAGGGAGAGGGAAAGGGAGAAGCAGGCTCCCCACTGAGCAGGGAGCCCGACGCAGGGCTCGATCCCAGGACACTGGGATCATGACCTGAGCTGAAGGCAGATGCTCAACCAACTGAGCCACCCAGGTGCCTCAATGTGGGTGCTTGTTATAGTCAGTATTACCTTATAATTACAATTGATTTTATATATATATAATTTTTTTTTTAAGAGGGAGAGGGAGGGAGAGAACTTTTTTTTTTTTTTTTTAATTTGAGAGAGGGACGTCTGGGTGGCTCAGTCGGGTAAGCATGCAACTCTTGATTTCGGCTCAGGTCATGATCTCAGGGTTGTGAGATCAGGCCCTGCTTTGGGCTCTGTGCTCAGCTGGGAATCTGCTTGAGACAGAGTTGGATGCTCAACCGACTGAACCACCCAGGCACCTCCCCAATTGATATTTTTTTCTTTCTTGGTAAAAAAAATATTCATGCATCTTAAAAAATCAGTGGCATCTTAGATTTAATGAAATATGTTACATTTCTAGATTTCTTTTTAGTAGTGAATCATTCCCTGAGTATTGTAACACAGAACTTTTAGCATGGAGTATAATTTTTTTTTTTAATGTGTTGTTTGAATGTGTTTGCTAGTAGCTGGGGGGAGGGCAGGATTGGCCTCTAATGAGATTGGTCTATGACTCTTCTTTTTTATTAAATCATTTTTGGGTTTATCTGTTAAATCTCATTTCATAAAAGAGTTTGGAAACTTTCTGTGGATATCTTTTATTTTAAGGACTATGTTAAAATATTAAGATTATGTAATTTCCTTATGCTGTTAAGAGTTATAAAAGTTAAATTGTGCGGGCACCTGGGTGGCTTAGTCTGTTAAATGTCTGACTCTTGATTTTGGCTCGGGTCATGATCTCAGGGTCATGAAATTGAGCCCCCTGTTGGGCTCCACGGTGGACACAGAGCCTGCTTAAGGTTCTCTTTCCTTTCCCCCTGCCCCTCCCCACCCTGCTTGTGCATTCTCTCTCTCTCTCTCTCTCTAAAAATAAATAAGATATTTCAAAAAAAGTTAAATTGTAGAAGATGGAACTACTTACATCCATTAAGGATGCTGAGAAGAGGCTACATGTCTACTGTAAACTCATCTTGCTCTAACAAAAATGGCAAGAGAGGCTGAGTAAAGTGAGCCTGTTTATTATATAGAGATCAAATGTGTGACTTTGAGAAATGGATCAGAGAAAATCACTTGACTTTTAACACAGAGAGGAACTTAACTCTTGATTATAATGAGAACCTTAAAATATGACTCACCCTGAGTCATTTGTGTATAAATATAAAATAGGCAAAGAAATCAGAAAATTGGCCCCTCTTTCATAATCTCTGGAGACAAGTGATAGTAATTTTCTTAAAATTAAGTATGTTTTCTGGGTGTTTAGGTAGAGAGTAACGTTTCTATCCACTAGGATATCCGTTAAGTTAAAAGATATGTTCAGTTATTCAGACTGACTTTTTAAAAATCTTTTTCTTATTATGTTACGTTAATCACCATACATTACATCGTTAGTTTTTGATGTAGTGTTCCATGATTATTTGTGTATAACACCCAGTGCTCCGTGCAGAACGTGCCCTCTTTAATACCCATCACCAGGCTAACCCATCCTCCCATCCCACTCCCCTCTAGAACCCTCAGTTTGTTTTTCAGACTGACTTTAATTCGGAAATGTTTCTCTTTAAATGATATGTAAATACCTGCGACTGGTTTAGCAGCATGAGAGCTTATGAGATGATTTTGTGTTGTTCCAGGATAAATGCTGTGTCCAACGCTCAGGTGAGGGGGGACAGCTATGAAAGCGGCTGTTTGGGAAGAACAGGTAAAGGCACTTTGAGTTTTAAGTGCACTGGCAGAGAGGGATTTGTCAGCAGGAGAAAAAAGTCCTTTTATATAGGACTAGTTAGGATTACATAAAATTTTTTTTATTAACTTTGAAAAAAAGTTTTGGTGTTATTTAAATCCTTAACGAAGTTAAAGTTACCGCCAGAAGTACTACTTTAGTCATGTTTTACTGCTCATAGTCTATAAGTAAAATGTTATTATTTAAAATCAATGGCTCTTGGATTCCAGGTTACTCCTCCTGCAAAGCTAATGATGACTTTAGGACTTAATTAATCAATTACTCAATTTAGTCATGGAATTACTTAGAAGCTCCCCTAGCCTAGTTTGCCAGGGTATTAGTTTCTCTAGCCCACAGAAAGGTGATTCTCCTTTTTTCTCTTCCCAAGTATGGCTTAACCCCTTTAATTGTTCATTTTTTAAATCTTCATTCAGTTCATTGTTATAGCAGCTGTATGCAAATATGTGACTGTCTTTGATATGCTGCATACCATGTATTAGGTTAATAGTGTTTCCAATGTTAATGCATTCTTTGGACAGCTGCAAAAATGAGCGAAATCGTAAAGCCTATTCTTCATGCAGGTGCTCGAGTTTGGCTCTTCATTGGTTTCATGTTGATGTTTGGGTCACTTATTGCTTCCATGTGGATTCTTTTTGGTGCATATGTTACCCAAAGTAAGTATTTATCCTCTTTTATTTCATAGAGACTCAGATATGTCTTTCACATTTAGCTTAGTCCGTCAACTCCACCTGGAGTAAAATTTAGTGTAACTATTCACTTAGCTTGAAGATACGTAAGTTGTTTAATAAAACTTCTCCGTGGGGTCCTTGATTGCAGTGGAATAGCCTGGTTGTGGAATCTAAGCCACCGACAAGACCAGGTAACTGGCCATCGTAGAGTGTCTGATATCCTTCCTTACCCTGGACAGCCAGGCTCTATACCAGAGGTCCGTTTACTGAGGGTTGTAGGTGGTAAAGTGAGAAGCCTGTACAGATCTGCAGTACCTTATACGTAATTCTAAAATCCACAAAGTGCTGAAAGTCAGGTTTTTCATAATCAGCTTGGCAGCAAAACCTGACCGAAGTTGACAGGGGGCTCCTTATGGTCTTTATTCCATTGAATAAGTATTCGCGTATTTTCTTGCTGGAATGTTGGTTGTATTTGATTGTGGATGCTGGTCCAAACAGAGCTGGGGTGCTCTGTAATATTTATGCCCTGTGTTAACCATTCTTAAATGTGCAAATTTTTGAATTCCAAAACATACTTTGCCTCAAGGGTTTCTGCTCACGGGTGTGAACCCCGATATCTTTCCACTGATACCTCCTCTCTCCAACCCAGCCTGGAATTTTTCAGGCATAGGTGCAGGGGAGGTTTTTAGGGGTAAGACTGAACATGTGTGTGTAACCTTCATGTGGAAACTTGATGCTCACTCCACTCAGTGGCGTGAGCTCTCAGTGCTCTGTTCTGAGCGGCTCCTCCAGGCACCATAGCTTTCCTCCAGGGTGGGGTGGAGAGGCAGCACCCAGTCCCAGAAGAACCCGTTTCTCTCCCTTCACTCCGAAGACAGGAGTCTATTTCAGATAACACGTAACACCACTTATTTATCTTCTGACCCCTCTACCCTCAGAATCTCTTTGTCACTCTGCTTAACTGTCATGTCTCCTTGTCCTTACCCACAGCTGACCTTTTAATACTCTTATAGGACCCCTTCAGTTCCTAGTTCAATCTTCGGAAACTTGTTTTTCACTTGGCACAAAATAAGTTCGTACAAGTGGTTGGCTACTGTTTAAATAATACTGCTCATCAAGTATATCTAAAATGTGTTATTTTAGGGGTGCTTGGCTGGCTCAGTCGGGAGGGTGTGCAACTCTTGACCTCAGGGTTGTGAGTTTGAGACCCCCATATTGGGTGTAATGATTACTTAAAAATAAATCAAGTGTTATTTTAGTTATTAAAAATACTAACGGAGTACACAGTTCTAGTATGAAGCTCGTGAAGGAAAGTGCTTTTTTTTTTTTTTAAAGATTTTATTTATTTATTTGACAGAGAGAGCACAAGCAGGGGGAGGGTCAGGCAGAGGGAGAGGAGAAGCAAGCTCCCCTCTGAGCAGGGAGCCCAGTGCAGGACTCGATCCCAGGACTCCAGGATCATAACCTGAGCCGAGGGCAGATGCTTGACTGACTGAGCCACCCAGGCACCCCTGAAAGTGCTTTTTTAAAAACAGCTTTATTGAGATGTAATTTCCATTTAAAGTGTATATTTCAATGTTTTTAGTATATTTAGAGTTATGCTACCATCACACAATCCAATTTTATTTTTTTAAAGATTTTATTTGAGAGAGAGCGTATGAGTTGGGGGAGGGGCAGAGGGACAAGCAGGCTCCCCGCTGAGTATGGAGCCCTATATGGGGCTTGATCCCAGGACCTTGAGATCATGTTCTGAGCCGAAGTCAGACGCTTAACCAACTGAACCACCGAGGCACCTCACACAATCTGCTTTTAGAACATTTTATTACCCCAAAAAGAAACCCCTTACCCATTAGCAGTCACTTCCCATTACCTTTCTTTAGCAGTCCGAGGCAGCCACTAAGCTACTTTCTGTCTGTAGATTTGCCTGTTTCATATAAATGGAATCATATAGGGAAGTGTGTCTTAACCTCACTCTATCCCTGACTCTTAAGTGCTATTACTGATCTCCTTGGAAAGTCTGCTTTGTTACTTCAAGCAACAGGTGAAACTTTCTGGTTTCTCTTAAGAAAATGGGTATAAATTATCATTTCTGGAAGGTGCGTAGGGAAGTATTAACGTTTGTATATGTTGTGCACTCATTGGTTGTATTTTAATTTTTAAAGAACTAGTACACATTGAGAAATTTCTCAATTAGGGATTTCATCTTTGTATTCCTACAGCAATACTCATTATATATACTTTTCTGTTTATAAACTGAATATGCTTTTACTTCAGAGAGCATTTCTAACACATATTTCAGATCTTTTGCTGTACAGATTTTCTTGACCTATTACTAATAATAATAGCTAACATTTATATAGCACTTTATGGGCCAAGTACTGTTCTAAGCACTATACGTGGTCATACATTCCTCACTCTCTGTGGGGTAGGTGCTGTTATAGTGCCCATTTTACTGATGAGGAAACTAAGGGCATAATAAGGTTAAATAATTTGCCCATGGTCATACATTTAGTCACTTGGTAGAGTTAGGATTCATATCCGGGGATCTGTCTCAGACTTGGAGCTCTTGACCATGCTGTTGTATTGTTCGCTATGATATCGAAAGGTAAAAATGGAAGGTTTTTTTTCATCAGGTCTAGGATTTTTAATTGACAGTTATAGTTTTATAAAAGTTAAAAATCCACAAAAATTTAAATAGTTTCCAATTTTTTTTTCTCTTCCTTTGAAGATAGTAACTTTCTTTGAGGGGAGATTCAGTGAAAAAACACGATGAAGAATTAAAATGATCCTTTCTGTATCTGTAAGATTTGCACAATAAAACTCCTGAATTCATGAAAGAAAATAAGTGTACAGACTATTAAATCATCAAGAATTTAATGTGTACCTTTCTAACATTTCATATTTCTATACAGCAGTTCCCCCCCCATCATATCTGCGAGGGTTACGTACCAAGACCCCCATGGGCGTCTGAAACCGTGGATGGTACTGAACCCTAGCTATACTATGATTTCCCCATACATAAGGACCCGTGATAAAGTTTAAGTTGTAAATTAGGCACAAGAAGAGATTAACCACATGACTAATAATAAAATGGAACAATTATAATAGTATACTCTAATGAGTTCAAAATATCTTGTACTGTACTCACCCTTCTTGTTCCAGTGATGATGTGAGATGGTAACACGTCTGGGTGATGAGATGGAGGGAGGTGAGTGACGTAGGCATGTGACGTAGCCTTAGGTTACTGTTGACCTGATGATGATCCATCAGAAGGACGATCGTCTGCTTCTTCATGGTGGTTGACGGCGGATAAGTGAAACCTCGGGAGGCGAAACTGTGGATAAAGGGGAGAGCGCTGTACAGACCATGGAAAGTAAGGGGAGGAGCTGCTGCTTCCTCAGCAGTTCTGGCTCAGCTACAAGCATAGCAATTACTGTAGACAAGAAAAGCTATGAAGTTCACCGTCTTTTTTCCAGAGTGAGAACAATCCTTTGTTTTGGGAGAATGAGATTGACATTTTCTTCCTTCAGTTTCGTTATAGCTTTCTTAGCATTAATGAATAATAGCCGTATTTTATAACATATAGAGCGTGTCATTACGAGTGGCGCAAATACTTTGTCACTGCCGTTTGCCTTGTGTAATCTGATCCATTTCACTTTGTGCAGATACTGATGTTTATCCAGGACTGGCTGTGTTTTTTCAAAATGCACTTATATTTTTTAGGTAAGTTGCCTAATTTTTTTTTTTTTTTTGGTGCAAAATGGTGGTTTATGAAGGCACGGGGACAGGACCCGTGGGCAGAGAGCTGCTGCCAGTTGCCCAATTTCTTAACCACACCTAAAACATTTACAGAAATGTCACTTCATTATAAGAGCAGCATATCGAATGTATAAATCACTTGAATTAGTTACAGTGTATAGAACTTCTTTGAAAAGGTGAAAATTCCACTATTGTATAAGGGCATACATAAACTATTTAACTGGGGTCCTGCTATGAGCTAAGAGCTCAGCTGGATGGTTTGTATATGTCACCTTTTCAATTCCCATGTAATTGTCTTAAATATTGACTACTTACCAACCAGGTGGTGTTCCCGTTTTATAGGTGAGGAAATACGGCTCAGAGCCTACTTAATGACAAGTAATTGCAGAGTTGAGACTTGAACTCAGACTACTTCCATGGCCTGTTAAAATACTGTGTCAGGTACCTTTATTAAAACAAAGAAATCAGAGTTAATACATATTATGCATGCCATATACAAAACCTGGTTAGGAAATTGGATTTTTTGATTACGTTTTTAAGAAAACTAAAAGTAAACATAAAAATAAATATTAGAAGTATTTTTTAGGGGCAGTCTTCTGAAAAAAAAAACCCTAAAATGAAGCTCGTGGGGTGCCTACGTGGCTCAGTCAAGCATTTGGCTCTTGATCTCAGCTCCAGTCTTGATCTCAGGGTCATGAGTTTGAGCCCGACATTGGAGCCTACTAATAAAAATATTTTAAGCTCGGGGCGCCTGGGTGGCTCAGTTGGTTGGGCGACTGCCTTCAGCTCCGGTCGTGATCCTGGAGTCCCGGGATCGAGTCCCACGTCGGGCTCCCTGCTCAGCGGGAAGTCTGCTTCTCCCTCTGACCCTCTTCCCTCTTGTGCTCTCTATCTCTCATTCTCTCCCTCTCAAATAAATAAATAAAATCTTTAAAAAAAATATTTTAAGCTCATATCCTATGCTTTTCAGAATGAACGTCTTTTAACGTAAAGATAAGTATTTTAGGCATCCATTTATAAATTTATACCCCCCCAACCTCACAAAATTATTAGAATATAAGCCTTGAAGAACTTTGTTTTTGTCACTGTTTTTAAGCAAGCTGATTATGGTGCTCCCTTTGGCAGCACATATATTAATCAATCTGATTATGATGTGCTATGATGTAATTTTCTGCATATTTATTCTTTTGGGGGGTTCATTGAGTTTCTTGGATCTGTATGTTTAGTTTTCATCAAATTTGGAATCTTTTCGCCATTACTTCTTCAAAGATTTTTTTTCTGTCCATCCCACTGTCCCTGGAGTCCAGTTACATGTATCCCGGTCTGCTTGAGTCATCCCACACCCACGAGTGCTTTGTTCTGTTTTTGTTTTTGTTTTCGTTTTCTCTCTGTGTATCATTTGGGATACTTTCTACTGTTATATCCTTTAAGGTCACTAGTCTCTTCTGCGGTGTCCGCAATCATTCCTATCCAGTGTACCTGTCAATTCAGACATGTGCGTTTCATCTCCATTTGCTTGATTTTCCATATTTCTTAGCATGCTCATGTTCTCCTCCACCTTCTTGAGCATATGACATATGTTTATAACCATTTCAGGGTCCCTTGAATTGTGTCAGTTCTGAGCTCTTCCTGTTATTTCTACTTTGTCTTCATTTTCGGTGTCTTTCCTCCCATTTGCTTCTTAGCATGCAGCTGGTGGGGGGCTGGACTTTTTGACATTCCTTTAAACATTTTTGAGCTTTGTTCTGGGTGCACTTAGGTCACTTGGGAACAGTTCGATCCTTTTGAGTCTTGCTTGTGAGCTTTGGAGGGCAGAACTAGAGCAGCTCTAGTCTAGGACTGATGCGCCCCCTTACTAAGGCAGTGCCCTTCACATGCCGTGTATTCTGAGGTGTCCCGCTCCACTTGGGAGACTGTGAAGTCTTCCCGGCCCTGTGACAGCTCTGGGAGTGGTTCCTTCTGTTTCCCTGGGTAGTTGCTTCGCATTCATCTACTGATCAGTACTCAGCAGAAGACTCAAGGGGAGCCTCCTGCGCATCTCCTGTGCTCCCTCTCTAGCTGTCTGTACTCTCCCTCCCAAATTCCAGCCCCTTGGGCCTCCCTGAACTCTCAGCTCCATTCCCTCAGTTTAGGGAGACTGCTGTGCTCAGCCCTCTTACTGCACCGTGGCCTGGACACTTGTGGCTTTGAAAGATGTTTGACAGTTTCTGCTGTCTTGTGATCATGTTTCTTGGCATGTGACCAACAACGTTCTGGGGGAATACAGTTAAGTTTTCCTGAAGACATCTTAGGCACTGTTTATTTATTTTTAAAAAAGATTTTTATTTCTTTATTTATTTAACACAGAGAGAGAGTACAAGCAGGGGAAGCAGTGGAGGGAGAGGGAGAAGCAGATTTCTTGCCGAGCAGGGAGCCCAGTGTGGGGCTCGATCCCAGGACTCTGGGATCATGACCTGGGCCAAAGGCAGATGCTTACCTGACTGAGCCACCCAGGAGCTCCAGGCACTGTTTAGAGATCAAATTGAAATTCAGATTCAGCCCTTGGTGGGGGTAGATGAGACCACATAATTGACAGTTGGACAAACAGAAACCTTGCACATAGAAAGGCCTGCGCTCATGGGGACTGGCTGCAACATCAGCTGTGTGCTCTGCTCAGAGCCTGGCAAGTTAACCAGCCAGCTGGGCGCCTCCTCTCAGTACCGGGGTGCAGCCACTCTGCTTCTGCTTCCTTTGCAGCTGGCCCTCCCACCCACTGGTCCCCCACTTCTGAAGTTTCTTAAGGCTCCAATCCGGGCCTCTTTTCCTTCTAAAGTGAGCTCCTTTATGCTCAGGACTTCGATTACTGCATATATGCCGAGGAGTCACAGACGTCTGTCTCCACGTCTGAACCGTGTGTCTTGGGTGGCTGACATTTCAAATCCAGCACATCCAACATGCCCGCAGCTCAGTTTCTGGTCCCAGTGTACCCAACCTCTCTGCTCGTCTCCCACTCCCCTTCCCTGCCGTACTTCGCTGAAATCATTCCCACTCTTCTTTTAGATCTCAGTTCCGCCACTTTCTCAGGAAGACCTTCTTGACCTCTCTAAACTCAGCGGATCCTTCTATTTCACTCCCTTGGCGCCAGGTGCATTGCCTTGACAGCATTTTTTTTTTTTTTTTTTTTTGCTTTTGGAATTTGTCTCCCTCAGGCTCTCAGCTCTATTCGTGAGCACCGTTGGCCTTGTTTTGACTCCTACATTCCTAGCACTTTGCTAGGAGCCTGCGGCCTTGCCAGGCCTCCGGGTACAGTAATTACATGGAAAATGTACAAAGAATTACAGCATGGTCTGTTTTAAGATTCTTCAGTTGCTGTAGAAACCCAGAGTTAAAAGGGGCCCTAATGCTGTCACTATGAGAAATTCCCCTATTCCTTACAAGTTTCCTATCTAATAACTTTCCAGGCTTCAAGAAAGCATGTTTAATCAAGTTTAGCCATCAAGGTCAACAAATTGCTCTACAAAACAAGCACATTCAGACCAGCACCACTGAGGTCTTTATGTTTAGAAATTGGTACAAAGGAACCAGGGAGGTACCTGTCAAAAGCATATTTAGAAAATGAATTCTTTGTTGCTCATTCCCATGCATTGTTTCCTCATGATTTATTTTCATATCTTTTAGCACTCTGATCTACAAATTCGGAAGAACTGAAGAGCTGTGGACCTGAGAGCACTTCTTAGATCACATTTCCTTTTGTTTTGTTATATTTGTAGATAAGTTTTTCTCTCTCAACATAATTTACACATTGCCAAATGGGATAGATTGTACATTGTTTTGTTTCTTTACACTTTTATGCTCTGAGTTTTGAAGTAGTTTTATGAAGTGTCTGTCCTTTTTTAAAATCATTGAATAGATTGTTAATATGTACATATATAAAACTATATAGATGGGATGATGAGTATCAGTTTTTTATTCCTGAAGACTTAAAGCTTGATCTATTCCCTGAGCCAGGGTTGTATCTTCATGTCATTTTAGAATTTTGTTTTTAGTATCTTTAGTTTTAGTATCTTTAATTTCTGAAGATGTGCAAAAAAAAAAAAAAAATATATATATATATATAGCTCCATGCATCTGAAAGAAGCACTGAGCCATTAACAAGGGTATTTCAGCAAGTTGTAATTTATTTTGGCTTAAAAATGAGATTTTTTAAAAGGAAAAATGTTTGTTATGTATTAAAGAAATGGACTTTTATATGAAGATTTTTTAAATGCCTGAAGGACTAGTTTGAAAGCCTCTTTTAAAAACAATTTCTGTAACATGACTTTGAGAAGGGATAATACGTGATCAGGTACACTCAGTTTTATATGGTTAATGTGAAAAGGCTGTGAGGCAGCTCAGCAACATGCTTTTTGTAAAAACAGCTCCAACAATCTGTCTAATGGGATTATCTTGGCAGGCTGTTATTATCTGATGTTACAAAATTCAGCATCAAACAAGTTTGAGACAACTGCAGTTTAAAAGCATGAACCATATAACAAAAACTGGAATAATTAGTTTCAAGATAAAGCACTTCTTCCCAAAGGGAATTATTATGACCTAGTGAAAAATTAGGCGTTATCTCCACTTAGTTACCAACCGCAAGTGGCTCTTTGCACTACTGGCTCTCAAACTTTGGGTGAACTCTTCCTGCAAAATATATCTTTAACCCGAAAGTCCATAATTCCAGTTGAAACCTTCTTTTGCTGAGTTTGAAACACTGTGCACCATGTGTATTCCTAGGAGAGGAGACGAGAGGAGACGAGAGGAGACGGGAGGAGAGGAGACGTCAAAGTGATGGTTGGGTCCTTGTTGCTACTTTTGCCTTCCTTTGTTATACAGGCTTTGTGTTGCACTTTTTTTCCTCCAGAGGGATTTTATAGCACCTTTTGTTGTAAGACAGAATAATAGCAATGGTATAAATATGTAGCTTCTAGTGCAAGGCTTATCTTGCTTTACCCTCTCCGCTCCCTGAGAGGGTTTACTGTGCACAGAGTATGAAGCGGTTGTGGAACACTGTGCCTTTGTCTAGACACCTTCTTGTTTAATTACTTCTTCCTTTGTTGTTGTTTTTCTCTCCAAATGTCAGTAAACTTTGTCTTGCCTCCAACAACTTGTAAGGCTAATTACTGGTGGCCACTCTCTTGTCACGTGTTGCAATAAATATTACTTCTCACACATCCTAATATTGTGAAATCAGTTGGAGAAAATGAACCGTAAAAATTGGCTTGTTGTTCATTTTCAGTTATTCAAGTGGACCCGGTCAGAGAAACAGTTTATCTTTGTGACATAAAGAGAAATACATTCTACTCAGACTTGTAAAATGCTGGTATGAAGGCTAGTGAAGGGCGTGCCGGAAGACCAACTGAAGTAGTGGCTGTTTTCTCCATCCTTGATTCTGCCTTGAATTTATTTTGTAACTGTGAGCAAATCACTTAATTTTCCTGTTTACTCACTTAAAAAGGGATGGGGGGAATAATGTTTGTATCCACCCCTACCGATATTATAAGAAAAGATGGAGCCCTTCATAATCATTTAAAAATACGTTGTGGGGGAGCGCCTGGGTGGCGCAGTCGGTTAAGCATCTGACTCTTGGTTTTGGCTCAGGTCATGATTTCAGGGTCCTGGGATCGAGCCCCGTGTCAGGCTTCACGCTCTGTGGCATCGGCTTTAGATTCTTTCTCCCTCTCCTTCCCCCTCTGCTTCTCCCTGCTCATGCGTTCTCTCTCTCTCTCAAATAAATAAAATCTTAAAAATATGTGGGATTCCCTTAATAGAAAGGTCTCCCTGTTACACAGGTTCAGGAGCTGTTGAATCTGTCTTTTGGTGTTTGTACGTAGACCAGTATTACCAGAGCATTCTATTTCATTACACTGTTTCTGAGATCCTTGTATTCCTTGTGGTGTTGCCACTGTGAAAAAGGCTAAAATTTTCCATTATATAAATTTTGATGTGTGTCAACATAGTGGAGTAGCAAGGTTAAAGAGGGAAAGATTGATGTTATCAAGCCATGTAACATTTGCTACTTGAGCAAGAACCCCACCCAGGTATTTGACATTGAACTCAGGTTCTCGACATTTTCCACAATGGAAGGCCTTTCAATCATAACGTCCACTTCATTGTTCCATTTTATTTTTTTTTAAAGATTTATTTATTTGACAGAGACACAGCGAGAGAGGGAACACAAGCAGGGGGAGCGGGAGAGGGAGAAGCAGGCTCCCTGCTGAGTGGGGATCCCCATGTGGGGCTCGATCCCAGGACCCCGGGATCATGACCTGAGCCGAAGGCAGACGCTTAACCGACTGAGCCACCCAGGCGCCCCTCACTGTTCCACTTTAGATTTAATTACTTCATATGGAATAGCCTCTGCCGGGCTTACGAATCAATCCCAATTTTTCCTGCACTCTCTTGTCCTCACACTCTCATTTTGATTCTGTTTAAAGTTTATAAAAGTTTGGGGCTACTTTTAGACGATCTCAAGTAACAGCCTATTAAATCCCGAGGGAGAAACATCTGGTGTTAATTTTATTCTCTAAACAATTAGTTGCATTTTGTGGTTAACTGTGTGTGCAGATAGGTTAGAACAATCTCTTCACTGTATCTGTTCAGACAGGAAAAACAAGTAGAAGCTACTTGAAGTAGAAAGTATTGAGTTACTTTGTTGATTGTTTTTATTTCTTTGATGGAAAACAAAGGAATAGCCTGGAGTAACTGAGAGGTTCAGTGCTTTTCTGAAGAATGGTGGAGGAAAATCAGGGTATGCTTATTTAATCCTGGAGTAGATCTTCACCTTGACGGAATTGTGGCAATATTTGCTTTCACAACCCATTCCCGTTTTCCTAAAAATAGTCTTTATGATAGTTCCATTTTACTAAAAATGAACTCAAGTTATATCTTCTTTGCTATCTAGACTGCCTCACCCACGCCGGCCCCCTACTCAGCAGAGGGCAGGGAGAGACCGAAGAAAGAGGCTACTTCGGGCTGCTAGGTGGCAGGGTTTTAAACAAACAAAAATTTTTTTTTCATTTTAGGGAGAGAGAGGGAGATGGAGCACACGAGCGGGGGGAGGGGCAGAGGGAGAGAGAGGCGCTCAAGCCCGACTCCCCTCTCAGCGCAGAGCCCGACTGGAGGCTCGATCCCACCACCCTGAGATCATGACCTGAGCCAAAGTCAAGGGCTGGCTGCCCAACCAGCTAAATCCCCAGGCGCCCCAGGTGGCGGCTTTAATGAGCAAGAGACCTTGCAGAGGAGGCTCGAGGCTCCACCCGGGCAGCAGCAAGACGAACGGACCCCCGCACCCGCCATAACACCAAACGTTCAAAGCGGATGAAGGGGCCCTAACCGGCTTCAGTCGCGTGGACCGCGCTTGTGTTCTCGGCACCGCATCCGCATCTCCAGGCCGTGTCTTCAGGTCAGCCTCTGGGAGCGGGGAAGGCAAGGGGAACCCACATTCCGAGGACGGGGGAAGGGTGACCAGTCGGGGGCCGGCTCTCGGGTCAACTGGCAGCCGCATCTTTGCAGGGACCTTCCCCAACAAACACTGGGCCCTACGTGTTCTCATTTTACTGTCGGTTTGGAGGTAGGACATTTTTTTTTTTTTTTAAGATTTTATTTATTTGACAGAGAATGAGAGCACGAGAGGGAAGAGGGTCAGAGGGAGAAGCACAGCAGGGAGCCCGATGCGGGACTCGATCCCGGGACTCCAGGATCATGACCTGAGCCGAAGGCAGTCACTTAACCAACTGAGCCACCCAGGCGCCCCTGGACGTAGGACCCTCTCTCGGGGGAAGTGAAGTAACCTGCCCTCTGCTTGGGGTCACAGGTCGGGCCCTTTGCTCCTGAGTGCTGGGCCCTGCTCCTCCCTCAGCCTCCTTCCCCACACCGCCCCACAACACTGGTGTTCCTTGGGAAAAACAGGTGTCGTGGTCAAAGAAGCTCGGGAATCCTTGGGCTGAACCAGGTTAAAACATTTTTTTTTCCTGTAAAGTTTTTTCTTTTTTGAGATTTTATTTATTTGAGAGAGCCAGCGTGAGCATGTGCGCGCGAGCAGGGGGAGGAGCAGAGGCGGAGGGAGAGGGCCAAGGGGACTCCACCCCGAGAGGGGGCCCCATCCCACCACCGGAGAGCGCAACCTGAGAGGACACCGAGAGTTGAGGATGGAGAAAGGAGGGAGAAGTATTTCCAGTGGCACTGTTCCTAGAGATTTCTGGTTTGGGAGTTGGGGTTCTTGGGGAACCATTTATATTTAGGTTGGTTTACTTGTCCCTAAATATGGCCCCTTAGCTCTGTGCCCCCAAGGCTGTTTGCCTATCCGGAAGTGTTGTCTGAGAATGAACGTGAGCCGGGGCCTAGTTTTGTGCCCCGGGAACAGTTAAGCGCTCAATAAAAGCGGGTCCTTATTTCTCCTGGAGGGCTTTGCCTGAAGGCAGGGACGTTTCCTTCCTCTTTCGGTGGCTTTTTTTGCCTCCTGGCACAAGGTGGCGTGCCACCTTTAAAGAAAAACCGTTGGGAGGCCGCTGTTTTGTTTTTTCTTTCTAGCCTGCCTGTGGTTTCGTCTTTGCAGCAGTTTAAACACAGCTTGTGTCATTTTACGTTGGGTTTTCGGATGATAAAATCTATGCCTCTTCAAAGTATTTTAAATTTCTACAAGTAGGTGTGGCAGGGGCCTTCCGGACCCTCAGGGATGATGCAGAGAGCACCAGTCTTTGATTTGGGAGCATCTATTCCAAGTGCCAAAAAGTGTTAGGATAATGTTAAGTGTATTTCCCTCCATTCTGAAAGTTGTGAATTTATTTTTTCTTAAAATTTTTTTAAAGATTTTATTTATTCACTTGAGACACACAGAGAGAGAGAGAGAGAGAGCATGAGCAGGGAGAGGCAGAGGGAGAAGCAGGCTCCCTGCTGAGCCAGGAGCCCGATGTGGGGCTCGATCCCAGGACCCTGGGATCATGACCTGAGCAGAAGGCAGATGCTTAACCATCTGAGCCACCCAGGCGCCCGCTCCTATTTTTTCTTAAAAATTTAAAAAAGGTTTTATTTATTTGAGAGAGAGCACACCAACAGGAGGAGTGGGAGAGGGAGAAGCAGGCTCCCGGCTCAGCAGGGAGCCCGACGCGGGGCTCAATCCCAGGACCCTGGGATCATGATCTGAGCCGAAGGCAGAGGCTTAACCGACTGAGCCACCCAGGCGCCCCAACTCAGAGAATTCCTATACAACCTTCAGATTCTACGAATATAAACATTTTACCACATTTGCTTTAGTCTATTTTTTTTTCTGAGATATATGACAATATGCTGCAGGTGTGATGTTTTTCCACCCTTGAATATTTCTGTGTACATTTCTCCAAGTCCTAACTGCTGTATACACAATACCAAGGTCAGGAGGGTAACCTTAATACAGCACTAAGCACTGTATCCAAATGTTGCCAAGTGCCCCTGGTAGGTGCTTCATAGTAAAGGAAAACAAGTGTTTTCCTGTTGCAGAATCCAATCCCTGAACACACAGTGCTCTTTGCTTGTGTGTCCCCTGAAGGGCTCTCGGCTTGAATGATTCTTCAGCCTTTGTCTTTCATGACAGCATTTTTGAAGACTGCAGACCACTTCGTTGTTTTGTAGAATGCCCCTCAATTTAAGTTTGTGTGATGTTCCCTGACCATTATAGGTTACGCGTTTTTTGGCAGGAATACCACAAAACCCACGTTTGTTATGTTTCAGTACTCCTATCAGCAACCATTGAAACTGCCTGCTCGAGGTAGTGTCTAGCTGCTCTATTTTTCTCCTTTGTAATTCACTTAGGTACCCTGTGGGGACAGCGACTGATTAACTTAATAAATAGAACAAACTCCGATTTGTTTACTAACAGCATTATGCGGAGTCAAATGAAAGTAGGGGCCTTGGGACACGGCAGATGGGATATACATTTGTGTGTAGCAAATTATAATCCTTCCCTTACATATATAAACGCTTCTCATCCGCTTGTAGATAAACCCAGATGCGGAGGTGGGGGTGTCGAGAGAAGAAGGGGGTCCAGCCGCATCCTGAAATCTGCTAGTTTTCCGTCCCTTACATCCTAGTTTCTCTCAGGCCAGAGCCCTGAACTTTCATTGTGTATGAAATTTGTGATAGTATTTCATTATAAAAAGGAACATCCTCATAGAAAATGTCTGGAAAACAGTAGAAAGAAATGCACGTTACCATCTAAGGTCTACTGGTGGCATTTGGTGTATACTAAGTTTTATTTATTTATTTTTAAAGATTTTATTTATTTATTTGAGAGAGAACACAAGCAGGGGGAGGGGCAGAGGAAGAGGGAGAAGCAGGCTTTCTGCTGAGCAGGGAGCCCGATGCGGGGCTCGATCTCAGGACCCTCGGATCATGACCTGAGCAGAAGGCAGACGCTTAATGACTGAGCCACCCAGGCACCCCTGGTGTATACTAAGTTTTAAATCTGATTTTGCAGGTTAACACGGAAACCTCAGCATTATTTTGACAGTCTTTCATGAGAAAATTCCAAGTCTCGGAGGAGCCGAATGTATTTTTGGAACTTCAGGGGCTTACAAATCAGGATTATTAATATGTGCTGTGTACATTTGTGTTCTGTGTATGTACATGGCACTGCTGGGGTTGTGCACTGCGCAACCCCTGCAGGTGTATATATGACCTTGACTGTGGTACATAGTCATTGGCGTGGGGCTGGCCACTTGAGAAGTGTTTGGGGGACCCTGGAGGGACACACAGTCATACGAAGGTTCACAGCAACATTTCAGAAAGAAACTAGTTAACAAACATAATGTTGTAATTGATTCATTGAATTGTATGCCAGCCCTTATACCTGCCCACTCACAAGGACCTCGGGGTCCTACCTGGGCTCACTAGCTCTTCAAGGGTTTAGGTCTTCTCTAAAAAAACTACACTTACAGGGGCGCCTGGGTGGCTCAGTCGGTTAAGCACCTGCCTTCGGCTCAGGTCATGATCCCGGGGTCTTGGGATCAAGCCCCACATCGGGCTCCCTGCTCAGCGGGGAGCCTGCTTCTCTTTCTCTCTCCCTCTGTCTCTGCCCCCCACTGTACTCGCTCTCTCTCAAATAAATAAATAAAATCTTAAAAAACAAACACAAAACCACTAAGGACAGAAATAAGTGATTGTAAGTGAAACAAGAGTCATAAAGGCGGATGCCCCAAGCACCAGCTAGGGACTGAGCTGTTCCCACACTGGCGATTGCTGGGTGACCTGGCAGTGGTCATTTCTCCAGTGTATTAGCCCGTGTCCTACAGATACAGAGTGTTCTCCCTCTGCGCCTCCTGCCTCCAATTCCTGCTTGTTGGAGGTGGGCCTCCCTTCCCCACCCCCATGCCCAGGGCTCCTCACCCCACGGGGCTCAGCACCGCCCCGAGGATCTGGCGGCAATCTGCGCGGCCGGGCACCGTGGGGCCCCCAGGGGGCGCTATGTACAGCGCAGGAACCCCAGACACTTGGGTTTACTTAGAAAATCCGTGGCGCTTGAAAGCAGAAAGTCTTGCAAGTCGCATGTCTAATTCACACAAATATAGGCCACAGGTGGCCTTGTTCCAACGAATCCATCATCTCTGGGGGCCCTATTCTTGGTAGAGGGCCCCCTGGCAACCACAGTGACCTGCGTGCCCCTGAACTCCGCCTCCAGCCGGCTCTAGGACATAGTCCGCAAGGAGCTTTGTGGAGTACATGCAAGAATTAAATCCCTTTCCTCCGGGATAATGAGCCCTGAATGTAAGTCCCGAGTGAGAGCATCTCAGCGTCACGTGGCTTCTTGCAGGGACTTTGCATACACTTAAATAATGGGAATGGGTCTGTTTTCTCCTGTCTAGCAAACAGTTCATTGTAGAGATCAAGGGGCATCAAACACTCTTGGTAAAGGGGCACACAGTAAATATTTTAGGCTCCGCAGGCCTCCTCAGTTCTGCTGAGCAGTGCAAAATCAGCCAGCGATGGTACAGCCATGAGTGAGCATCCCTGGGCCCCAATGAAATTTAAATTCCATGTCCTTTTCATGTGTGATGAAATACTATTCTTTTCATCTCCCCCCCACCATTTAAAGGTGTAGAAACTATTTTTAGCTTCAAAGATTGGGGGGGGGGAGCAGGCTGGTTTTGCTGAATGGCTTGCAGTTTGCCCTGTTGTAAATGATTGATAAGATTGCTTCTGACTCATTTTATGGTTAGGTACTTAGCTTGACTAGAAACTGAAGTCCCAAGTTAGTGTAAGTATGAATTTCATTGACTAGCCCTTCATTTTACAAAGTAGAACTAGGTGCTTTTGGGGGAAGATATTTAGAAAAGGAGAATCTTCCTCAGCTAATTCCTGTCCTTCTCCCCCTGGATCATAGGCCAGCCCCACGCCTCCTTGGGGTGTTTACCGAGTTAGGATGGTGAAGCGGGTTTGGTGTTATTGGCACCCTCTCCCCTCTAACTCAATAATGTTGGCCAGCCTGGCCCCAGGCAGGCCCCTGGGACCAGTGCTGGCTCCGGGCTTGGCCTCTGAGTCTGTCATGGACTTCAGCCGCTGCCTTCAACTGAGAAGGGCTTCTGGGCCTGGACCGCAGTGAACTCCTGCTCCAAGCCACTGGACCGACTCTGCCCTGAAGCCAGTTCAGCCTTATCAGAATCTGGTCCCCGGACCACTGGAACTAACTCCCTTCTACCCAGGGGGACATGTAGGTGCTTACTTTTTAGCAGAACTGATCTGCCCCCCTCTCTTTTGGGCTCAAACTCTTAGCCTGCTTTCTGCTGCCTATGTGCGTGTCCTCTTACCCTACCTTCACCCCACGGCCCCAAAGAGGAAGCTCTTCTCTCTTAAATCCCTTGAAGGATCTGAGGTATGGGTTCACAGTCTCCACCTACTAGCTCTTCCTCTAAACTGGTCCCGACGAAGGTGCACCTAATACAGTGGATCTCTCCCAAGAGGACTTGCATGGCGTGGGGGCTGTGGGTGGGGTCCTTTTATCTCTTGTCACTCTGGACAGCCAAACACACAGTGCTTGCTTAGAAGCTCAGCCCCAGGGCCAATTCCTCCCCAGTGGCACAGGCCCCAAATGAGAGAGAGGTGGTCCCATCAAAGAGTGCTAGAAGCTTCTTATTCCTACAGTCACTGCCTTCTCTTCCCAGTGAGGTTTTGCTGCCAGAGGGGCTTCTTTGTAAAGCAGACCCTGAGTGATACAGCGAGTATATCACTTGGGTGTGTGTGTGTGTGTGTGTGTGTGTGTGTGTGTGTGTGTGTGTTGGGGGAGGGGACATGTGGCTACACGTCCATTTCCTAAATGCTAAGAGTCATAGAAATGGATTTTTAATCCAAAGCCTTTGAACCAAAGAACCTGTCAATACTTAATCAATACTTACACGATCATACGCAGTGGGTATCATCACCATTGACGGTTAGCGAATTCTCTTTACTGCTACAAGCCCGTCTTGGTCAATACACGAGTCATCACAGGTGACATGCTCATGCAGCTTCTGAAAGTGCCCTTTATACCTTCCTAAGGAATCGAGGGACGCACGGAGACAGTTCTCACTGAGTGACCATGAGGCCGTGGGAGCTCTACCGGGGGTTTCTTAAGAAAACAGAAATGTTGGGGCGCCTGGGTGGCTCAGTCGTTAAGCGTCTGCCTTCAGCTCAGGTCGTGATCCCAGGGTCCTGGAATGGAGCCCCACCATCGGGCTCTGTGCTCAGCGGGAAGCCTGCTTCTCCCTCTCCCACTCCCCTTGCCTGTGTTCCCTCTCTCGCCGTGTCTCTCTCTGTCAAATAAAATCTTAAAAAAAAGAAAGAAAGAAAACAGAAATGTAGGGGCATCTGGGTGGCTCAGTCTGTTAAGCATCTGCCTTTGGCTCAGGTCATGATCCCAGGGTCCTGGGATTGAGCCCAGAGCGTCAGGGTCTCTGCTCGGCAGGAAGCCTGCTTCTCCCTCTCCCACTCCCCCTGCTTGTGGTTCCCTCTCTCGCTGTGTCTCTCTCTGTCAAAGAAATAAATAAATAAAAAAAAAAAAAAAAGAAAGAAAACACAAATTTAGAAAGAGGAATTTTAAACAGTTGGAACTTTGCAGAAGATAAAGAAGGCCAAAATAAAGAAAGTGAAGTGGAAAGCAGAAACTTCACATTGACTTTTTAAAAGTTAATTACAGTCTTTTATTCCTAGCTTGAAAAGAAAAAAAGGCTTAAATCACTAGGAAACTATTTACAGGACGAATCACAGTTTAAGCCGGGTGACTGGATATGAAGAAGGGCCACTTAATGTCCCTTCTTGGGACAGGCTGGGACAGGCTGGGACAGGTGACGTGATCTGCCCGCAAGGGCTGCGTCAAGGAGGGGACCCCGTGTCCTGGCTGCCGACGAACAAAGCATCAGAGGCATGCCAGAGCTGTTTTGCTAACAAATAATTACATGTCTTTTTAGTGTTTAAGAGAAATCTTAATCTTTCGGGGCTATCTCTGTAGAATCATTCTGGAAACGTGTATGATTAGAAAACTCTTTTAAAAAAATTAGGCTTGTCGCCCCCATGAGACCCGTTACGTCTTCCCAGGCACTGATGGGCCTTTTGGGGACAGGAATATGGAATGCCGGGCTCCAGAGAGTCCTGCCAGGACCATCAGCAGCCTCCTCGACTCAGAGCTCTTGTCCCACAGGCTGGCAGACCGGACCAGAGTCTTGGGTCCAAGTGCTTTGGGGAACGTCTTCTTGCTCCTTCTCTGGAAACGAAACAATGGACACAGAGTCCCAGGCATCATCCGTTGGCAACGTGTCCTTATCCAAGGCCTCTAAGATAGGCTGGCTCGGGTCCTTTAAATACTTGAAAAGGTCGAAAACCAAGAGTGTCATTAGTTTATTACGGCAACACAGCAGCCCTTCTGCTTGATGTTTACGGCACGGTCCTGTCTTACTCAGGGGTGCCTGCCTCCTCTGACCACCCCCGAAACAACCTGCCAAACGAGAACACCCCTCACGTCAGCGGTAACCTCAACGGGACCCAAGGGCCAGCCCAGGGCACACCATACCTCAGGGACAAGCATGTTGTGACTTCCTGCCCTTGGTGCAGGCTTGGGGACCGTTCTTCCCCAAGTGGCTATGGAATTCTGACTTTCCAGCGAGGGAGGATGAGGGGCTTCCAGGTCACCCCTCACGGGGGAAAAGAGGGAAAGGTCGCCAGTGTTCTCCTCAGGCCCTCCACCCACCAGTTGCTTCCACCTCACACAAACACACACCCAGGAGAGAAGCAAGGAGAGCGGAGGGGGCCTCAGGGCGCCCCGCCTGCCCCTTCCCTCCAGCCTCTGTTCCAGGCTGAGCCATCCCTTCACTGCTGAGGGACCGAGAAACTCCCGCCTCACTCCCAGATATGCCGAGAGACACCGGATGCGCAGTGAGCTGAGCTGACTGATGACAAGAGGGACATAAACCAATTATGTGTACTTCTGAAACCTCAGAAATATAAGCAAAACCTGACTCATTATTCTTGTGTAACTTCAGTGCCCTTTGATGTCTATTTTTCACACTTTCCCAGGAAAGTGAACCGAAAGACTCTGTTTTAGACCCACGCCCCCAAGGACCAGCTAGTAGTAAATACACTTCATTGGGACCTGCTGGTGGTTCTTCGTGAGAGAGAGATCGTGCAAGTAAGATTCTGAGACCCAGTGAGGGCTGTAACTGTGTGAAGTATTAACCAGGGAAGGGTTTTTTTGTTTTTGTTTTTTTGTGGTAACTACCCTCTTAACGAATTTTTAAGGGCACAGTGCAGTACTAACTATAGGCATGATGATGCACAGCAGATCTCCAGAACTTACTCATCCTGCGTAACTGGAACTTCATACCCGTTGAACAGCATCTCCCTGGGTCCCTCTCCCCTGGCCCCCGGCAACCACATTCGACTCCTGCTTCTAGGAGGTGGACTATTCTAGATGCCTCATGTAAGTCCAATCATGCAGTATCTGTCTGGAGTTTTCTAGTGGGGAAATTCACATGTAATTTGCGTTATGTCTGGGTACTTTAAATACCTCTCCAGCTCTATTTCTAGAAGCACTACTCTTTCTCTATAGACTTGGACCTTATCTAACACCTGTTCCTTCTAGATGCAACAGAGTAAGATTCTGTTTCCAGTATCTTTACCCCGATTTTACTGCTAATAAGCCTCCAGAAACAAATACCTTTAAATAATCTTCCATCGGCTCCTCGGAGGGCTTGGCCACTGCACAGAGCCGGGGAGGTGGGGGTTGCTGTGCAGGAAATCAACTTCCCACGAGACCCGGTCCACCCATCTTCCTCAGGTCTTTCAAAATACCAGTGACATCCGGTGAGCTCTCTGTGGGGAAGGCTCTGTACTCACAGCCGTGGGTGCGTTTACTCTAGAATCCTTCTAAGTGCACAGCTCATGCCTAGAGCCCTGGCTTCACCGCCTTCCCACCCTCTGCCAGGCATCTTGGGGGCTCTCTCCACAAGGCGCAGGTCTCACGCGCTGCTAATCTTGGCCAAGCCAGGCCACCTTTTTCACCAACCTCATGCCATTAAAAAAATTGTTTTAAGTTGTGGTAAAATACACATAACATAGAATTTTCATCTTAACCAGTTTTAAATGGTATAAAATACATTCACACGGTTATACAACCCTCACCACCATCTCCAGAACTGTTCTAATTGTGCAAAACTAGAACTCTGTCCCCATTAAACGCTAACTCCCCATTTCCCTCTCCCCACCCAGACCCCGGCACCCACCACTCTACTTTCAGGCTCTGTGAATCTGACTCCTCTAAGTACCTCATGTAAGTGGCATCACACAGCATTTGTCGTTCTGTGACTGGCTTATTTCACCTAGCATGATATCCTCAAGGTTCACCCATGTTGTTGCGTGAGTCAGAACCTCCTTCCTTTTTATGGCTGAGTAACATTCCATTGTGTGGATAGACCACATTTTGTTTATCCATTCATCGACTGACAGAAACTGAGGTTGCTTCCAGCGTTTGGCTGTTGTGAATAATGTTGCTATGAACAGGGGTGTCCAAATAACTCCGTACCACTTTTTTAAGTAGGCTCCACACCCAGCAGGGAGCCCAAGGCAGGGCTCAAACTCACCAGCCTGAGATCAAGACCTGAGCAGAGATCAAGAGTCGGACACTCAACCGACTGAGCCACCCAGGCGCCCCTGCCCTGTACCACTCTTAACTCCACTCTGTGTCCACGGCTTTGTCCACTGCCACACTCCTAGGCATTACCAGGGGGTCACGGAGGGCTGACACGTCACCCACTGGATATGTGCACACGTACCTCTTTGATTTGTGATGGGATGCTTGGCGGAGAGTGAAACCAATATTTTACCAGGCCTTTGTATTTCAGGACCAGGAAGAAACAGGCCCCCGCCAGCGCCGACAGCAACAGAAAGATACCCACGGCGATGATGATGACTTGTTGAAGCTTGGTAGTGGCTTAAAAAGATGACACGAGAGTGAACAAGAGACCCATCCCACACACGATACAAACACGGGCCACTCTTCACCTGCCAACTGCTCAGATAGTGTCCATGTCCTTGTGAGATGGATACATACCGTCCCTCCTCCGCCCCGCCTCCCGTGCTCGAGTGCATAACTAGTACAAGCAATCCTAAAATCAAGCTGTGTTAGCTGTCTGGCAGTGTTATTGCTGTAGATCTCAGCATGAGCTGGTTAGACCTACTTGAGTGCTGGCTTCTCGTGCCTTCCCTCTGGGTTGGCCCCCTCCCACCACCCTCCACCTTGTAAGCCAGCCCGGGTTTCACTACTTGGGGAGGATTCTTGTCCCAGCTCAGAAAGGACATAAGAAAGCATATGTTACCATCCATTGTTGTTTTGTAGCAAGATATATTGCTTAAATGTCCCGGTCTGGAGATGTTGTTGTAGTATGTCCAAACCAGATGCGCCTTCACTTGTAAACAGTATTCTCTTAAGGGTTTCAAGTCATCCAACACAATGGAGTTGCTCCTGAAGGGACCTTTAACCTACGTAAAAAACGCCAACAGGCACATGTGAAAATGACCCAAAGAGACGTGGTTGAGCCACTTCTAGCTTTTCCGACGTTTCCATCACCAAAGAAGAGAGAGATGCTGTTTCACACATTTTATGTGTGAAAGCTGGTGAACCGTGTGGAGAAAGACGCTGATGACTTTAGAGCTGTGTTTCTGGCTGTGAGGCCTCAGAGGGCCCACTGTAGCCACAGAACGTCTGCCACTGGAATTTAGCGAACCCCAATGTCTGGGATGGACTTTTCTCCTTCAATGGGGCGCCTGTGTGGCTCAGTTAAGCGTCCGACTCTTGGTTTCAGCTCAGGTCATGATCTCAGGGTGGTGAGATTGAGCCCCGCGTCATGCTCAGTGGGGAGTCTGCTCATCCCTCTCCCTCCCCCCTGCACGCTCCCTCTCTCTCTCTAAAATACATACATACATAAATAAAATCTTTAAAAAAAATAAAATTGCTTCAATGCCCAGTGCATTTACTTTGTATCACTATTTTGTACTTCACGGTTAATGTAGTCTAGATACTTCAAGCTAGTCAACGAACAGAGAAAAAAAAAATCATCATGGGAAATAATGTTCCTTTAGTTCCGAGTCTGCTTTTAGTTTTAACTGAAATGTGCTGATGCCTCTTACACAGTTTTGGTCAACATGATCTTTGTGAGTTATGTAATCGGGACACAGTTGGATCCCAGATTCTTGAGGATTCTGTCTCTTCCCCTTGGCCTGTCCCTGCTGCTGCCTCCCTCAGGCCTCGTCAACCCCCAGCCCCCCCAATCTGGATCCCTCTAGTCAATGGCTTCTCACTCTGCTGGACAAAGTCGGCATTGTCCCTCCTTTCCCAAAGGAGGGAAAGATACATGATGGCAGTATAGGACTTCTTATAAGGGGCTTGCTTTCCTATTTTGAGATGTAGTAGGAAACACTGCAGTCATTTGAAATGGTGGTATAACATATGCTCAGCAACATGGAGATGAAGCTGCGATAGTGCTGACTGAAAACGGGCAGATTATTCAATAGTATGTAGAGAACATCTTATTTTTAAAGATGTAAAATAATCACATTACTTAGGAATAGTAGGATCATAGATTTTTTTTTCCTTTCTGTTTAATGGTGATGGACTGCCAGGGCAGAAGAGAAAAATTTTTGCTCGGGATGCCACATAAAGCAATTTTAAAAAACACTTATTTTTTATTTATTTATTTGAGAGACAGTAAGTGTGGTGGGGGAGGGGCGGAGGGCGAGGGAGAGAATCTCAAGCAGATTCCCCGCTGAGTGTGGAGCCCTACTAGGGCTCAAGCCCATGACCCAGAGATCACAACCCGGAGATCATGACCTGAGCCCAAACTAAGAGTCCAGCACCTAACCAACCGACTGCGCCATCCAGGCGCCCCACCACATGAAGCAATTTTAAGTACAAACTTCCTTCGGGGTTTATTTCAGTCACCGGTTGGCATTTCTAGAATTTAGAATCACGAACTGCAGAGACCGCTGTCCTTGGGGGGCCTGCTTGCAAGGCTAACCATAGCTGGCATCTGGGAACTTGGAATCCAGAAATGTCCCCACCATTCCCTAACAAATATCGGCGGCTTATGGTAAAAACAATGTTTTCTATGCTGAACACCTGCTCTCCTTCTAGGAGTCTGGAATTTTGAACTGTGCTAGGGAGAAGAGGCCTGTATTTCCAGTAAAACCCCTGGGCACTGAGTCTCTGATAAGCTTCCCTGGTAGACATTTCACATGTTGTCACAGTTGGTTGTTGGAAGAATTAAGTGTGTCCTGTCTGAGTCTTTTGGGAGAAGGTTCTTGGAAGCTTGTATCTGGCTTCCTCTGGAGTTCGGCCCATGTGCCTCTTCCCCTTGCTGATTTTGCTTTGTGCCCTTCTTCTGTAATAAACCATAGCCATGAATACAACCATATGCCAAGTCCCGTGGGTCCTTCCAGCAAATCCAGGGGCTGGTCTTGGGGACGCGGACAATCTTAGCTGGAATGGATATTTTGGAGGCTCTCAGACTCATCTGAGCCCTAGCATCTTTTGTTCACAGAAGTCCAAAGTATAGCTGCTCTGGTAGAATGGGGTAAAGGGGAATCCCCTCTGGAATCTTCCAGGCCTTCTCTATTCCAGTTGACCAGACCTTGACCTCTTCCTTTGGGGAAATGGTTAGTTCCTTTTTCCCCATAAGAGTCTATTGTTCAGTGAATTTTGCCTTCCTCAATGTTTTAAGATTCACCATAAAGAAATGAGTAGGAAGTACACATATAAACTATGTGGGAGAAGATCTGCAGAGCATGGGAAGGCCTGGGCGGCTCAGTCAGTTGAGCGTTACCAGGGTCCTGGGATCGAGCCCCATGTGGGGCTCCCTGCTCAGTGGGGAGTCTGCGTCTCCCTCGCCTTCTGCTCCTCCCCCTGCTTGTGCTCTCTCTCTTTTTCTGAAAAATAAATAAATAAAATCTTAAAAAAAAAAAAAGAAAAGAAAAACTGCGGAGCATGGACTCTGGGCTCAGATGTGCTAGCTGTCAGCTGCTGACCTTGGGCAACTTACTCAACCAGTTGGTTCCCTTCTCTGTGACACGGCTCGGTACAAAGATTAAATGAGATGATGTATCTAAAATGCCTGGCCCCGGGGCCCAACGCAAAGAAAGCTCTCGATAAACATCAGCTCTTATTATTATAAAAAGACTCTAATCACCTTAAACTTATACAATGATGAATGTCAGTTATATCACAATAAAACTGGAAAACAAACAAAAAACGGTTATAATACTGTTGGGTTTAGGAAACCCTGAAGCTTACATCGATAATAAAACTTCATGATACGCAGCATGGATAATCAGGCACTGCAGAGGACTGAAGGCCAGCACCTTCCCTCGTATTATGTAGGGCTGACCAGGTCTCATGCACCTCAGCCCCTCCTGCATTCCTGCCTGACCCGAGCGCTTGCAGTCCCCCAGACATCCCGAACCTTCCCACACCCTCCGCCCTCTTCCCTAGGAGGGTCTCTCTCCTCCCAGTAGACTTTTCACCTGTTCACACATGCTTTCTTTGCAAATCACTCAAACCGGAGTAATTTATATAAACCTTGCAGACTGCAGGGGTGGATTCCTTGTTGTAGAAACAGGCCCTCTAGAACCTTCTCCAGCTGTTAGAGGGCCCCAGGGGCTCCGTGCGCACCCCGAACAACGGGAATGGCGTGCTGTCAGTCAGAGAGGGGAGTTCAGAGCCACCTGGCAGAAGGGAAGGCTCAGCATAGGGAGCAGAAGCTCGGGTCTTGAAGGGAAGGATTAAACCCGATTCGGGGCTCAGACTAAGGCAACACTGGGAGGCTCTGTCTTCCTTGTCCAGTTTCCAGTTTACTTCCTTTTGCTGTATCAGAAAATCAACACAAAGTAGAAAAATGCTCTTGCCTTTTGGACTCCTGCCTTTTCCCAGTAATGGACATAGTACACAAAAGTGGCCAGGGAGGCAGGGATGTCGAAGGGAGAGGAGAATCTGATGATCAGGGAGCCTTCTCCCGGGGTCACCCAGACGTTCTCAGGAGGTCCAACGGTAACTGAAATAGAGTAACGAACACAAACACAAAACATACATGTAAATATATACACATACATACAACATATAATCTTATTTTTTAATTTTATTTTTTAATTTAAATTCAGTTAATTAAAATATAGTGTATCACTAGCTTCAGAGGTAGAGGTCAGTGATTCATCAGTTGCATGTAACACCCAGTGCTCATCACGTCACGTGCCCTCCTTAATGCCCATCACCCAGTTACCCCACCCCCCACCCCTCTCCCCTCCAGCAACCCTCAGTTTGTTTCCTAGAGTTGAGTCTCTTATGGTTTGTCTCCCTCTCTGATTTCATCCTGTTTTCTCCTCTCACACATAATTTTACATATAGTGTGTACACACACACACACACACACACACACACACACACACACACACACACAAAATACAATGAGATTGCATTCAGGCACACAAAACTCCCAGAGACTGCTCTGGGCACAACCTTCACGTGGAAGGCCACGGGGCAGGAAGACCAGCGGGACCACGGTGCGGCACCAGGGGCTTCTCATCTTCGGTGGCAGGCGTCCCTGTGGTGGCCCAGAGCCAGTCTGTCCGCCCGCCCCCCCACCCCCACCCCAGGACACAGCTTCCAGGCAGAGTAAGACCCACAACAGGCCAGTACAGGAGCCTCCCAGGCTTAAAAGCCCCAAGAGCCAGTATCTGTTACGATAACAGGAAGAGTTTCTAGAGTCCCCGTGAGGGACACGTACAGTTACAAAAATTGCTGCACTCAGCAAAGACATGGCTCCCTAACAGGTATTTGAGATGGCCCCAAGGGAGGTGCAGTTTATCAATCAGGGCTCATTTTGCCATAAGTGACGCTGCCTAGGAACATAGCTGACAGCCACCTTGACCAGGTTTCCAGAGAAACAACTCGGTTAACCGAAGATCAGATTTTCATGCAGAAGGGGACAGGATTTTGTTACCCTTACCTACCACCTATCTCCTTTGTATTTATTTTTAATATACATTCTTATAATTTCTTTATAAATGAACAAAAGTGGTATTTATCAACCTTTAAATCCATGTCTCCCAGCTTATTGTCAGAATATATGTTCTGACACATATATATATATATGTATATATATGTTCAAATATAGTACCAGAGAGATGTTGCCATCGGAAGCCTGCTTGTTGAAGCTTTTCATAGAGGTCACGGGACAACCAAGGACCGTGAGTCATGAAGTGCATTAAATGAAGGGTTCCAGCATGTATCAAAACAAGCACTTCAGACTGAGTATAGCTTGGGTCCCACGAGTTCTGAGAGGCCCATTCATGCACCGTTTGCCCGTGCAGGCGATCGGATCACTGTGAACAGTTGTGTGTTCATGACTGTTCATGCCTTCCGCGCTCTTGCCCGGGCTCCCCCGGGCTGGGCCAGGCTCTGGCATCTGGTTGGGCCACCCTATTCTGTGAGAAAGGAACTGGTCCCTGCAGGGTTTGCAGACATGCCCTGCGGTCTCATGGGCTGTGGTGGAGGAACTACGTCTAGACAGAGACCGGGCCGGCCTGGCCCCCCCACCAGCCGGAACCACGTTAGCGGATTAGCTGCAAGTGGCCAGAAGATTTTGTGAACCCTGTTCGCAGATGCTGACCAGCAGGGTCCGGCCGCCTGCCTCAGGTTTCTCGCCTCTGTAGGACATGTTCTCTAGACTTTTCTGTGACTTACACATGGGAATGGGCCTGGAAGCTAGGGTGTTGGCCGTGACCAGTCACTTTGTCCCCAGAAGGTCTGTGCGGAGAGACCTGCCCTTCTGAGAGTTCTGGATCCAGGATCTGGTACCAAGTGACAGCTGCCAAGAGGTTAGGATACGGGTTTCTTGGGTCTGATGTACAGTGTGAATAAATGCTTGCAGCTCTTAGCCCTTTTCGATCAATGAAGCACTTTTTGAGGGGGAATGAGCCTGTCTCTCGAGGGGGAAACAATCCGCCTTCTCTGAACACATTGAAGGGAGTTTCAATTATCTGTAGATAACTTGATAACAGCTTCCACGGACTAAGCTCTTATTGTAAACCAGGCAACAAGAAGGTCATCTTCGTTTCCCACAGGGAGAAACAGAAGCCTAGAGGTGATCACAGTGGCCCAGAGTCCTAGCCAGTAAGGGGCAGAGCTGGGGTTTGAACCTAGGTCGACATGATGCCCCAGCCACCTCCTCCTCCCCCCGCACACGCTCAGTGAAGCATCCTCGTGTTGGTTATGCACTCCAACTGCACAAGTGCTGGACACAGTGATGGGGTCTGAGGATATCCAACTTTACAAGTGAGCCGGGAGCCACCTGGGAACACTGCTGCCCAGCTCAGGCTGGGAGGACAGGGGGCCGCCGTTGCCTGGGACCGGACCAACGACTTCCACAACAGGCCCTGCTTCCATTCCCGTTCCTTTTCTCCCAGGCCAGGCCATGGGAACCACCATTACTTTCTCTTTCTTTCTTAACTAATTCCCACCTAGGTGACATGTCATAGCTCAGATGTGTGCTGGTTCTCTGCGCAAGGACAGATGACTTGTCCGCAGTAAATGCCCAGCTCAAGGGGACTGTGCTGTCTTCTCTTTCCATCCCCGCATCATCTGGCACAAACTGTTGATTTTTCTTCCTAGCTTCCTCTTGCACACAATTGCCTCAAACACGCAGGAAGGAGAGGTCGGATCAAGACAACAACGCATGCCCTCGTCACCCAGCACGTACCCACCATCAGGTCATGGCCAATTTTGTTCCTCTCATCCCTCTTGCCCTCAGCCCTCCCACTCTGGATTATTTTGAACAAATCCCAAATATCACATCATTTCATGTAAAAACTCCAGTACGTGTCTCTAAAGGATAGAACCCCCGCTTTTAAAAACATAAAATACCATGATAACACCTGAGATAAACTAACAATAATCGCTTACTAGATCATCAAATAGCTAGACAGTGACCCAACTTCCTCACTGTCTTCTACCTCTGTTTCTGTTTGAGTCCGGATCCCATACTTCGTTTGCCTAAAGCACACTGAAGAAACCTGGGACACAGCTGACCATGTGAGACATGACTCATGGAAGGAGCGAATGTACAAACTAGCATCTGTCGATTCTTATGCCCTCTTCCGATTTCTGGGAGCACATGTGCTCATTCAACCAAGCTTTACGACATATCCACTCTGTGCCAGGCACTGTTCAAGGCTGAACGAAAGTCTTTCTTGAACATAAAGGAAGTTGTGCCAGAAGAGATGAGGGGGATCACTGAAGCCAATATGCTAGTGTCCCATCCAGCCCAGAGGTCAGCAAGCTTTTTTGGTAAAGTGCCCTAGTAAATTAGGCTTCGCGGGCCAGACAATCCCTGTTGCAACTGTTCAACTCTACTGCTGTAGCGTGAAAGCATCCATAGACCATACCTTATTAAAAGACGGTGAAATTGTGTTCTAATAAAACTTTATTTACAAGAACAGGTTGGTGGGCCGGATGTGGCCCACGGGCTGTGGTTTGCCAGCCCCTGGTCTAGCAAATCACACTCGTCTAGCGCCAGCCTCCATGCTCAGTCCCGGGGTTTGACCATCATACCCACCTGTTTGCTGGCTATGCGGGGTCAGAGACAGGACTGGGGTGCATGGAATCCATACTTCTCAGTGAGGAGTAAAGTGAAGAAAGCCTAAATGATAAAGGAAGTTTTATAGCCAAGTTCTCTTACCATTCCAATAGTACAGGAACCAAGGCACTGACAGCCATGGGGAAACCAGGTCCTCCAACTTAGCTCGGACACGTAAAGAGACGTTGAAATGTGGTGGGAAACCATTTGAGAGGCTGCTTGGGGTGAAGTTACACTCCGTCGTGGTGACGTTCATACAGTGCACACCTATGTCGCTGGTGTCGTACCACCTACTGTCAGAGGGGCTGCAAAGGAAAAAAGGCTTTTACTTCACGGACTTCTCTCTTCTGCCACATCCAACGGTTTCCCCAGAGCTGATTTTTTAAAAAGCAGCTTCCCTGCGATACAATTTGCAGACCAAAGAATCCACCCCAGTTAAAGCGTACAGATTCGAAGCGTTGTGCAGTCATCACCATGATCAATTTTAGGGCGTTTTTATCATTCCCCCAAAGAAACCCTGTACCTATTAGCACTCACTTCCCACTGTGCCCTAACCCCCTAAGCCCTGGGCGACCATTAATCATCTACTTTCAGTTTCTATGGTTTTGCCTCCTCTGGACATTTCTTATAAACGGGCTCGTAAAACGGCATGGTCTTTTCTGATTGGCTTTTTCCACCTGGCGTGTTTTCAGGCATGATGCGGCATATTGTAGCATCAGTATGTCATCCCTTCTGATGGCCAAATACGATCCCAGCATACGCTTATAGTACATATCGTTTCTCTGTTCACCTGTTTATGGACATGTTGGTTGTTCCCACTTTTTCGCTGTTGTGCGTAACACTAAGAAATATTCACACGCGAGTTTCTTTGTGGACGTAACTTTTCAATTCTCTGGGGTAAATACCTAGGAGTGGAACTGATGGGTCTAACTCTTATTTTAAACTGTCTTCCAAAGTGGCTGCACCATTTTACATTCCCAGCTGCAATGTATGAGGGTTCCAATTTCTCCACATCCTCACCAACACTTGTCATTATGCCTTTTTTTTTTTTATATAGCCATCCTAGTGGCTGTGCTGTGGTATATCACTGTGGTTTTAAATTTGCATTTCTTTGATGAATATTGATGTTGGGCATCTTTTTATGTATTTATTGGCCATTTGTATATCTTCTTTGGAGAACTGTCTACTCAAACCCTTTCTCTGTATTTTAATTGGGTTGTCTTTTAATTGTTGAGTTGTAAGAGTTCTTTATATACTCTGGATGCAAGTCTCTTGTCAGATTTTTCCCATTCAGTCCTGCAACTGATTTTAATTCTTCAAACTCAGCCTCTGTAGCCGACGTCTTAGGAAAGATACTGTGTTCATACAAACCCCACTGATGCTTCCTGCTAGTGTGGAGTTCATTTTATACCACAGATGCCCATTTAAAGTTTGCATCACCCATATGAAAACCCTGCTAAATATGAGGCCACATATTCTTGTAAATGACAATGCATTCCCCAGAGTCCTAATGCCACACCCCCACATGGGACTCTACTCTCCAGCTCTAACCTCTGTGCTTAGGTGACAGACTTGAGAAAAACCAGGGAGGTGGCTGCTAGAGACCTCAATGGGGGGCAGTAGGCTGTGTGCTCTGTAGAGACAGGCTATGCGCCCCACAGCAGCTCTGGCCTAGAAAGCAAGGCCAGGGGAGACAGAAGAGACGAGGCTGGGGATCACTGCCACCAGCTCTCACACACCACACTTCTAAGGGTGCCTTTGACCCTGACTGGAGACTCCTCTGTCAAAGTGGCCAGTGGCAAGATGAAGGCCACTTCAAGATGCGTGGCCACGGCTTCCGTGGAAGATGCTGCCATACTCACATTACCACCAAGCCCCGGGGGCCAGACCCTACTGGGGAGGGGGATCCCTGAGCACAAGCACCCCCGTCTTAGATTGGGGGTGTGCTTCAGAAGGGGTAAGTGATCTTTAAAAAGTTATACAGATACCTAGAGATACTCTAACCTTCTCCCCTGCAGATCCCAGCTGTTGAACTTGGGCAAAAGGCTCCCCACATTTCAAAGGCTCATTTCCCGACTTAGCAGGGAATGGACCACTCCTCTCCCCCACCCTCCCCTCTCCTCCACCCTTGGCCCTGTCTCAGAACTGCTTTTGAACAATATTTCTCCACAAAGGGGTCTAAAGGGGGACAAACCTTCCCAATTTAAATGACAGCTGACCCATGACAGCAGTTTCAGGGGGAAGAGTGGAAAAGGAAGCTGCATTCTGGAGGCCGCCTCCCCCTCTCTTTGCAAAGGGGGTAAATAAGGGGATGATGTTGGCCGCACTTCAGTGACCCCGGCCTCGAGCACAGCCCCGCCCACCGCCAGACTCCGCCTCGTGTCGTGGCCGGGCCCCGGCCGAGTCTCACCCCGACAGTCCCGCGGGCTCCCCCTCACCATGTATCCATCATAGACTGCCTCTGTCCCTGAATTTCAGTTTGAAAGCAGCCCTCATCATGAGAGGGAGCACAGCATGGTGGTTGAACACATGGACTCTGGAGCCAGATGACCTGGGTTCAAATCCCCGTTACCTGCTTCTCTGTTCCTTACTCCCTTATCTATAAAATGGGGATAAATTATGGTATTTGCCTCCCTGAGGGATCACGAAGGTTGAACGAGCCGACATTAGGAAAATGCCTGAGCCAGGACCTGGTGCCCAGGAAGCACCATGTAAATGGTGCCAGGTTCCACACCTGGGCAACTATGGACTTCACTGTTTGGCCTCTGTTAGATCACTTCCAAAAATGGCAAGTGTCCCCTCTGACCCAGCAATTCCTCTGCTACAAATGAAGAAAACAATCAGATGATTTATGTACGAGGACCCAAGCTGGTGACCGTCTACACCCGCAAGTGGGGAAGCGTTAAATACATCATGTGTGATGCATCATCTAATAAAACGAGCAGTAAAAATGTTTACACAGAGACCATTAGAAGGAAAAGTGCTCATACACTTAACTATGTTTGGTTGAAAAAAAAAAAAAAAGGAAGCAGCACCCAAAAGCATAACCCCAGTTTTGTTTCATTTTTACGCATACACCAGCACATTTTCAAACCAAGTGCGAGCATTCAGAAAAAAGTCTAGAGAGAAATATGCCAGAAGGAGAATAGAGATTATTCTTGGGCTGTAGAGCACTAGGTGGTTTAAATTTTATTCTTTCTACTTTTCTGGGTGTTCTAGCCTTTCTGTAAAGAACACATGTTGCTGTTAAAATCAGAAAAATAAAATGAAATAAAAAAACGTTTTCAGAAGACTGGGCTGGTCAGGTCAAGTTTTCTTAAAATGAAATCTCCAGATTTTTTAATGTTGGCACTAATTGAAAAAAAAAATTAAACACTGGGGTTCAAACACAGCCTGAAGGCCACACTCTCTGCAACCCCTGATTTAAACTTGAAATTTTCCCACAGTGCTCAGTGTAATTTTGGCTTTGGCTACTGTACTGTCAGAGAACAGGCACCTTCATTTCTAATTACAGTAATGCTTTACTGTAGAGAAACAAGATGGAAAAGTTTTAAGTCCCACAAGTCTCAAAATGAAATTATTTCATGTCGCTAAAATGTCCCAAACATGTAAAAGTCTCTAAAAACAAAACAAGAGCAAAGGCCCTCCTCTCATCAAATCTGCGATTGGAAAAGAAAACAAGACCAGCCCCGGTTTCAGTTTCTCATTACCCCTCAACTTTCCAAAGAAGGATGTTCACATTCACCCCATCCTTTGTTTCTTTTACCAAAACCAACCTCTATCCTGAAAAAACATCTGCAAAATGCTTTCCAAAAGGGAAACGAAGTAAACATGTTAGTCTGGGAAAGGAAACTGTCAAAGCCTTCAAGGAATATTTCTACTATCTCCTGAACTCTGTCGACCCAGAGATGTACTTCCCCCTTCAAGGCTAAGAGATGCGAGTCAGGGTATCAGCTGTGACTTCCTGTCACCAAAATCTTGTTTAGTCCTACGACATCATGTTTACTGAATGCTGAGTAGGGCCAGCTTCTCGGGCTCGTGACCCATGGAGGGGCACAAAGCCCCACTAGGAGGAGGCACTCAGTTTGATGCTCGGCTGTCGCCATCTTGAAGTTCTCAGTAATTCTGGACAAGGGGCCTTGCACCATTTTCATTTTGTGCTGGGCCCCACAAATTATGTAGCTGGTCCTCGTGGACTGGTCCGCTTATTATAGATTATTGGCACTTACTTGAGGAACAGCTAAATGTAATCCAGAGATGACCCCTAAACCCTGGTTTAGAATCGATTTTTATTAAGCAAATGTTGTTACAATGGACATTCAAAGGTGAAAAAGAAGTCATCTGGAAACCCACTCCTCTTACAAATTAAGTGCCCGTAATTTTTCCAGGTTCCTTCCCTGTTCTTGACCACAGATACGGTCCAAATTTGACACCATTGCAACCACTACCACATTATCCTTTTTAATAGTTGCCTAATGTTCAACTACTAGTTAACATGACACAATTTGGCATTTTTCTGCTGATGGACATGAATTTATACTTCAATGTCTATCTTCACGAATACCAGTGGCTTTTTTTCCTTTCCTTTCCTTTTTTTTTTTTAAGATTTTATTTATTTATTTGAGAGAGTGAGAGTTTTGGGAGAGGGAAAGAGAATCTGAAGCAGATTCCGCACTGAGCACAGAGCCCGACTCAGGGTTCCATCCCACAACTGTGAGATCATGACCTGAGCTGAAACCAAGAGTCGGGACGCTTAACTGACCGAACCACCCGGGGACCCCCTTTTTTTCCTTTTTTTGATGGGGGCTTGTATTACCTGCGTAGGGGAAAAGTGACGTGGACATTTCTGTGACTCTAGCTGTACAGCGAATGACTCTGCTTGGAGGGCTGTGGTAACTCATCCTCACCCAGCACGATCTCCATCAACCACACTCTTACAAGCACTGAGCATTACCATTTCCTTAAATTTTGTGTAACTGGTAATATAAAATGACTTGGCCAATAATTTTAACTTAGTCTTCTCTTAACCTATGTAACAAGGTAAATACGTAACAACTGAGGACTTCGATTCTGCCTTTCTTTTTCCCTTATGTGCCTTCTTTTGCACACCGAGTGATGATAAACTATGAAAGCGGGTGAGCAAGAGAACGAGGGGCCAGAAGAATGTGCGAAATGGAAAGCCCCTTTTAGAAATCGAGAATTAGTAGTAATTAAGTGAATACTTTCCTTAGTAGGCCAAATCTGGCCCATAAGGTTCGATAAACCAGATTTTCAAACTTGAAGAAGATGAAGGCTACAGGGTGCCTCCTGCCCTTTCTAGACAGGAAGCCCTCTTCTACACACCTCTCCTGAAACCAGTGAGAACAATCTCCCCGTCCAAATAAGAAGCCCTGTGGGTAGGCAGCCAAGGCTCTGACACCAGTACTGTCTAAGCCTTCGTGTGAGTGAGAGGTGGTGAAATCTCAGTTGGCCCATGGGCTCCCTGCGCCACTCCCCATAAGGATGCCAACAGAAAGATCCAGCTTACTATTTGAACTGCACCTGGTAGACCACCGGCCTTGTGTCATTGCTCAGGGACCCGGGCTCCCAACTCAGAACCTGCTCGGCGTTGTATAGGCGAACCTTCGGGTTTCGAGGAGCTGGCAGCTGGGCACGAGAGTCTTGAAAGGGGCAGGGAGTGAGAGAAGGGGGCAGAGGTGAGAGAGAAAGGGGGGAGGGTTGAAAGAGAAAATCTGATTACAACAATATTTAAATGCACGTCATCAAACCATTCACATAACTCCGTTTTTGTCAAAGTGCAGAAATAGTTATTACCAGTGTCTCCAGGCATGTCCCCTTGCCCCCACCTTTGACTAGATATGGCACCCATGACACAGCCCATGGACGGAAAGAGAGGCTTGGGGCCTGCAGATTCCGGTTCTTCTGAACGGGGCCCGGATGCAGGAGTCCAGCTCGACTAGAATGCATGTTCTATCTCTAATAAGCAGGTGCAGCTGGGCAGGTTGACTTGATAGTCTGGGCTTCACTGTCTTCTTCAGGAATAAGGGGTAAATAACCGTACGTCCCGAAGTGAACATTGAATTGGCGGCGACGGGACATGCATTCTCCCCAGACATGCACTGGTACCAAGGGAGGGCCTGCTAAACCTCCACACACATGTGCACACACTCGCACACACTCACACACCCACGCCCAACACCAGGTGTGCAAAGCCCAAAGGCACATAGAGGGTGAGACATGTCCTTTGGGCTTCGTAAAGAGTTGCGGTGTTTCTCAAGGACCCCCAGTATCAGAATCACCAAGGTCCCACTTAAAATGCAGATCCCCAGGCCAACCCCCCAGACCAGGAAATCCACGAACAGCCAAATAACACCCGCCCCTGGGGATCCACCACCAAGGTCAGAACCCCCCTCTTGGGGTGACCTGGGAGGCACAACCCCAGCCCCGCCCCCCCAGCAGGTACTTCACAGGACAGGGCTCGGGACCTCTTCTCTTGCAAGAGAACACGATCGTTGACGGGCCTTTCTCTGAGATTGAAAGAGGAATGAGAAATGCCCAGGAGGTGGAAAGAAAGGTTCTGGAACATGCTGTTCCAGAATTCAGAGCAGGAAATTCAAACCATATGTTTTCAGTAAGCACATCCAATCTCCAGGAATGGTGGCTAGCTCTTCTTCTGAAAGGCGCGTTACGAAGAGACTGTGGGCACTTGTTTACTTCCAGAAGGCCCACTGTCTCCACAGCTCCGAGCTCAGGAGGGCCTTCGTTCCAGTTCCTTATTCAACCGGCTAACCAACACTCTGCCAGTTCACACCAGGGCCAAAGGCAGGCAGGCTGGGGCTGCCTGGAGGGAGGCCGTTCTGCTGGGCAGGCCCATCTGGCTCACGGAGGCTGCTGTGCGCCCCGGTAGATCTCAGAGCGCAGCTGAGGACTGGAGGCCTGCTTCTGGGAGCACGGTGCAGCACCTCCCCGCCCCGGGGGGAGGGCTTCCTTAGGACCGGGCACTCGTCAGAGTCTCAGAGACCTCCTTTTACTTTCCTATATCAGTTTCCTATGGATGCTGAGATGAAGTAGCACCGATTTAGTGTCTTAAAACAACCCAGCTTGATCGCTTACAGTTCTGGAGATCAGAAGTTTGAAACTGGTCTCACTGGGCTAATGTCAGGGTGTTGGCGGGGCTGGGTTCCTCCTGGAAGCTCTGGGGGAGAAATGGCTCCTTGCCTCCTGCAGCTTCTAGAAGCAGCCCACGTTCTTTGGCTCTGACTCCTTCCCCCAGCAACAATGGGCTGATTCCTTCTCTCTCTCTTTTTTTTAAGTGACTACCCACTTATTTTTCTTAAAAAAATTTCTTTGAAGATTTATTCATTTATTTTATAGAGAGAGAGCACGAGCAGGAGGGGCACAGGGAGAGGAGAGAGAAACCCAAGCAGACTCTGCACTGAGCACGGAGCCTGACATGGGTTTGATCCCACAACCCCCGAGATCACGACCTGAGCCGAAATCAAGAGTCAGACAATTAACCGACTGAGCCAACCAGGTACCCCTTTTTAAATTTTTACTTAAATTCTAGTTAGTTAACATACAGTGCGATATTGGTTTCAGGAGTAGACTTCAGTGATTCATCACTTACATATAACACTCCGTGCTCAGGGCGCCTGGGTGGCTCAGTTGGTTAAGCGACTGCCTTCGGCTCAGGTCATGATCCTGGAGTCCCGGGATCGAGTCCCACATCGGGATCCCTGCTCAGCAGGGAGTCTGCTTCTCCCTCTGACCCTCTTCCCTCTCGTGCTCTCTATCTCTCATTCTCTCTCTCAAATAAATAAATAAAATCTTTAAAAAAAAAAATAACACTCCGTGCTCATCACAAGTGCCCTCCTTAATGCCTATCAGCCCATCCCCCACCCACCTCCCTCCATCAACCCTCAGTTTGTTCTCCATTGTTAAGAGTCTCTAATGGTTTGGTTTCTCTCTTTTTTTTCTTCCCCTCTGTTCATCTATTTTGTTTCTTAAATTCCACATGAGTGAAATCATATGGTATTTGTCTTTCTCTGATTTATTTCACTTAGCATAACATCCTCCAGCTAGATCCACATTGTTGTAAATGGCAAGATTTCATTCTTTTGGATGGCTGAGTAATATTCTACTGTATGGATATACCACACCTTCTTTATCCATTCATCAGTCGATGGCCATTTGGGCTCTTTGTATAGTTTGGTTATTGTTGATAATGCTGCTATAAACACTGGGGTGCATGTGCCCCTAAGAATCTGTATTTTTGTATCCTTTGGGTAAATACCTAGTAGTGCAATTGCTGGATCATAGGGCAGTTCTAGTTTTAACTTTTTAAAAAAGATTTTATTTATTTATTTGAGAGGGAGAGAGAGGGAGAGAGAGCAGAGGGAGAGACAAGAGGGACAGGGAGAGAGAGAATCCCAAGCAGACTCTGTGCAGAGCATGGAGCCCAATGTGGGGCTCAATTTCACGACCCTGAGATCATGACCTGAGCCAAAATCAAGAGCTGGATGCTCAACTAACTGGTTGAGCCACTCAGGTGCCCTCTGTTTTTAATTTTTGAGGAGGCTCTACACTGTTTTCCAGAGTGGCTGCACCAGTTTGTATTTCCACCAACAGTGTAAGAGGGTTCCCCTTTCTCTGCATCCTCGCCAACACCTGTTGTTTCCCGTGTTGTTAATTTTAGCCATTCTGACAGGTGTGAGGTGGTATCTCATCATGGTTTTGATTTGCATTTCCCTGATGATGAGTGATGTTGAGCATCTTTTCATGTGTCTATTAGCCATCTGTATGTCTTCTTTGGAAAAATGTCTATTCATGTCTTCTGCCCATTTCTTAACTGGATTATTTGTTTTTTTGGGTGTTGAGTTTGGTAAGTTCTTTATAGATTTTGGATACTAACCCTTTATCAGCTATGTCATCTGCAAATATCTTCTCCCATTCCGGAGGCTGCCTGTTGGTTTTGTCAACTGTTTCCTTTGCTGTGCAGAAACTTTTTATCTTGATGGAGTTCCAATAGTTCATTTTTGCTTTTGTTTCCCTTGCGTTTGAAGATCTAACAAGAAGTGGCTGAGGCCAAGTTCGAAGAGGTTGCTGTCTGTGTTCTCCTCTAGGATTTTGATGGTTTCCTCTCTCACATCTCTCATCCATTTTGAGTTTATTGTTGTGTGTGGTGTAAGAAAGCGGTCCAGTTCCATTCTTCTGCCTGGCGCTATCCAGTTTCCCCAGTACCATTTATTGAAGAGACAGGGCTGATTCCTTCTCATGATGTCACCACTCTGGTCTGACTCTCCTGCCTCCCTCTTCGAGGACCCTTGTGATAACACTGGGCCCACGGAGCCCTACCATCCAGGGTCATCTCACCATCTCAGGATCCCTGGTCACACCTGCAAGGTCCCATTTGCCACATGAGGTCACACAGCCACAGACTCCACGGCTTAGAATGTGGACATCTTTGGGGACTGTTATTTTGCTGCCACAGTGCCCTTCACCATCCCGTCTCTGGGGAGGAGCCATCTCCTGGCACCCCCATCTCCCAGACCCAGACATTCAGCTAAGGAAGGAAGCACCAAGGGACCGAGCAAGAAGAGTAGACTTCCACCCCAACTGACAGGTGGCCCAGAAGAAAGGCTTCCCCGTAAAGGTGGAGTCTCCAGATGTGCCCTCTACTTTCTTCAGCTTTCATTTTCCCAAGGTGTGGGGAGCTGACCCACAGTTTTACTCTGACATTTGACTTTCCTGGAATCCCGTCTTACCACATTCAGAGACAATAACAAGTCTTACATCTGAGGGTTTCACAATGAAGCACCAAAGAGTGCCCACTCATTAGCAACTGCCTCATCACACTGCACCTGGCAGAAGGCCTGTCCTTGAAATGCCTCACCCCTGCACCACGGCCCCCACGGGGCCCTCCTTGTTCCTGGGAAACTCAGAGCCTGCCCTTGCCGCTCCTTCTCTGGAACCTTCTTTCTGGCTATGCCACAGCTCTCTCCCCTCCTCCCTCAGGTCTCTGCTCTTACTAGAGTGGTTTCCTGTGTAAAATGCCCAGGGTGCGGGGTTCCCTGTCCCTGCCTGACTCGTCTGCATGGTGCTTGTTCACCAACTGGGTCCTTTGTTTACACCACGGTGCTTAGGAGCATGGATTCCAGAACTAGACTGCCTGAGTTCAAAGCTGCACGCTCCTTAGGGCCTTGGGCAAGCTGTTTAACTTCTTTGTGCCCCAGCTGTCTCATCTGTAAAATGGGTACAGTACAGACTTCACGGTGTTATGAGGAGAATGAGTTAGTTTCATGCGTGGGGCTGAGGACAGGGCAAGCACCTTGTGATCCGTGCCTCTCCTCATTGCCAGCGGTTTATTCATAGTCTCCCTGAACATGAGAGTGGGGAGCTCCAGGAAGGCTGGGTGTTGTTGGATTTGGGGACCGTTTTACCCCCCTCCCCCCCTGCCTGGAATATCAGGCACTCAGAATCTGGGGAATGACTGGCCTGAAGCCCAGCAGCATGCTCGCCTTCAGAGATTACATAACCAACCTCTTATCCTCAGCGATGCATTCATCCACTGGAAAACCAGGCAGAGCTTAGGTTCCCCTTTTCCTTCCTTGCTTTATGCTTAAGTTCCTCCCTTTGGTCTGGTCTCTGCTGCGTCAGGGAGTGGGTGGACAATGCTAGGCTGTGACTTATTGTTTGGCTCCAAAGAGTCAGCATTCTTAGGGTCATAGTACCTGCTATCAAAGGTGTCCATAAAGGCTCAACGGGAAGAAAACCGAACTTATGGACAAAGGGCTTAGGCTGAAAGGCTGATCCTGCAACCTACAGCCACAGATCCTGCCAACACCCCAGCTGAGCCTCGGTTTCCTCCTGACTTGTGGAACAATGCCATCTCTCCTGGAGTTGTAGTGAGGGGCAAATGCAAGACCACAAATGAAAGGCAAATTAGACACTGCTGTCTAAGTAAATTTCTAAGATGTGACTATTTCAGGGTGTCCTGATTCCTCATGATATGGCTGCTTGCGCAGGTGGCGAGCAACAACCAGTCACCCAGACTCTGCCTTCAGGGACCCGCAACAGGGCGTTGAGCCCCGTGCTGAGCACTGTATCAATGGTCTGACTCTGATGTAGGCAGAATAGTGTCCCCCAAAGATGTCTGTGTCCTGTGAATATATTAGGTTACATGGCAAAGGTGAATTGAGGTTGTAGACAGAATTTAGGTTCCTCATCAAAAGACCTTAAAATAGGGAGCTTATCCTCAAATAGCTGGGTGGACCCAGTGTCATCACAACGGTGTTTCTCTGGAAGCTGGAGAAGGCAAGGCAATGAATCTCCCCCTAGAACCTCCAGAAAGGAATGTATCCTTATTGACACCTTGATTTTAGCCCAATGGAACCAGCATCTGGCTTCTGACCTCCAGAGCTGTAAGATAATAAATCCTCTTGCTGTTTTAAGGCACTAAGTTGGTGGTGATTTGTTACAACAGGCACTAATATGGTCCCTGTAGGGGGACACCAGGGCTTTAACGACACCCAGCTCCTATAAGATAAAAGCTCACAGTACAAAGTTCCACTTCCCCTCCCCTCTCCATGCCCGTGGGGTAATCACTCATAAACTATCAATGCTAAGAAGAGATAATGTAGGGATCACCTGTGTGAAGCGTCCTCTGCTCCTCATGACTATAGCTCCTCCTGTGCCCCCTTCCTGCCCCTCCCATGACCTCTGATCCACCCTGGATCCAGGCAATTGAGACTTTACCTTAAGAATAGGCTATCCTAGGTCTCAAAAGGATAGTTTGGTTAACAGACATCACGCACAGAAGGGGGCCTGGGCGGCTCAGTTGGTTAAGCATCTGCCTTCGGCTCAGGTCATGATCCCGGGGTCCTGGGATTGAGTCCCACCTTGGGCTCCCTGCGTTGGGCTCCCTGCTCAGCGGGGAGTCTGCTTCTCCCTCTCCCTCTACCCCTCGCCCATCCCCACTCATGCTCTCTCTCTCTCACTCCCTTGCTCTGTCTCAAATACAATAAATAAAATCTTTAAAAAAACTCCACACATCACAGATAATAAAGTACATTAAAATAAATTGACATTAAAATTAATCATTTAATCTTGACATCCAAAGACCCCTCAGGATCCTTCCATGGATGGGGCGTTATGATGAACATCAATGACCCTGCAGGTGAGAAGAAGTCAAAAAACATTCCCTGAATCCTCAGCCGTAACCAGGAAGTTGCTCTCATCAGTAAATCCTCGACATCAGCTTATTTACCTAGACCATTTGTCTCTTCCTATAAAGGACAGTTCTATTTCCTTGAGAGTAGATGGGGCTATTACCTACTTGAAAAGAATGGTGGAGAAAATAAAGACAGAGAATGTTTATAAAACCTTGTCTGACCTAGAAGAGTGGCCTAATAAATGCTATTACTATCATTTTTAGTTTGCCCCCCAAAACATGTCAGCTACTTAGGAGTTTTAACTGTTGAGATGATGGGCAAATAAGAGTTACTTAATGCAGTAGTGTCTGGGTGGCTCAGTCAGTTATGCAACCAACTCTTGATTTTGGCTCAGGTCACCATCTCAGGGTTGTGAGATTGAGTCCTATGACAGGCTCCGTGCTCAGCGGGGAGTCTGCTTCTCTCTCTCTCTCTCTCTCCCTCTGCCCCTCCCCCCCCCACGCTCTTTCGCAAATAAATAAATCTTAAAAGAAAAGAGTTACTTAATGCACATTAACATTTGCAAAGGTTTTCAGGTTGTTGGGCATTTACTATCTTTCTCAGTGGTCTCAGTGCATTAGAAGAAGCTTTAAATGGTCAAGTCAGCAAATCACGGTAGTAAAATTCTAAGCCACAAGTACCTTTCCAATCTACTGCAAAACTAAGCAGCAGGTACAAATACAAAGAGAAGCCTCAATTCTTCAACATTCAGGTAAATGGCCAGAGACAGTTGATTTACTGCACTTTAGTAGAGTTGATTAATTTTTAATCTAAAGTAAATGGCCACTGCTTAAAGCATTACTACTGAGGGGAGCAAAATAGGCCACCCCAAAATATGTCACTTTGGCATGTTGATTTTTTTTGCATATTAATTATTTGGAATTAAAGTTACTTAAAAAACAGTCGGTACAAGAAGGACACTCTGATTTTCCTTTATCCCCCTAAAAGCAGGAAATAAATCTCTCCTGTGAAGGTATCCTCTATACCAGGAGGATAAAGGGCATCTTTACTCAGAGATAGGAGATTCAAGGCTGAGAAGGCTGTATAAACAAACTTTGTTACTTCTTCATTAATTTGCGACCCCAAATTCAAATTCCCTTGTTTGGTTAAATCTCTGCAAATCATTGTTTCTATATCTAAAAAGTATGAAAGCTGCCTTCTTTGGTCACTTCTTCGAGTCTTATATTTTTATAAACTCCTATAGGTACAAAATTAAATCTGTTTTTCTCCTGTTACTCTGTCTCATGTCAACTTAATTATTAGACCAGTGGAAGAACCTAGAAGGCAAGAAAGGAAAAGTTTCCCTCCCCTACACTACAATTTAGATCAGGTCCAATATTTTATGTATGTTATCCTTAACATACAACTCTAAGGGATAAATATTTTAAGTTTTCCTTTTTAAAAATTTGCTTCCAACACCTATTTTTTTCCTAACCATAAAAGCAACCTCATAATTACTGAAGGACAATTGTGAATTATGAAAAAGCGTGGAAATTTTTCTACTACCCATTTACCATGTAACCATTGTTAATAGTTCCACTCTGTGCTTTGACTAACATAGTTTCTCTTAAAAATATCCCAGTCAGTTTTTTTAATGGTTTATTATAAAAAAATTTCAAGTAGTCACAAGAGATTAGTATAACATGGTGCTATTTTTCAAAGGATCTGTGATGAAGGACCAGTTTCTTTCTTTCTTCTTTTTTTTGGGGGGGGGGAGCGACAGAGGGTGAGAGAGAAGAGAGAGAGAGAGAGAATCTTAAGCTGGCTCCACGCCGAGGGAAGCTGATATGAGGCTTGATCTCATGACCTGAGCTGAATCAGGAGTCTGACGCTTAACCAAATGAGCCACCCAGGTGCCCCCACACCAGTTTATTTCTCATGCATCACACTGACCCAAACTTTGGTAGAAGACAATAAAAGATACTTACTAGAAAGAGGGGCATGGCCTTAGGTGTTGGCGCAATGTCAAATTGCAAAGTTTCTAAATATTTCTCTCCAAGTCGGACTCATGGCAGACAAGTCACGAATGCTGCATAGACCCTCCCTCCCCCCCAGTGAGGGGTAGCATTAATATACAGTAACCAACCAGCACTAAGCCCATCACCCAGCTCAGGCAGTTACCAACATTTTGCCAAAGCCCAGATCCTAACTGAAGGAGGCCCAGGGAGGGCAGAACAAGAGACTGCTCAAGATTTGAAGCTGGGGAGGGGTGAAGTCAGGATTCAAATCCATCTGTCTCAAAGGAAAACAACCATTTGGCCCGGAGCACACATCTTCATCTGCAAGGCTCCCCTTTTCACGGAGCTATGGAATTTAAGGACCTTTCTAAGTGATGTTGGCAGAAGAAACAACTCTAAACCACACCCTGAGCTTCACATGGGTGAAAACTTCTCAATTCTTGAGACTATTTAAGAACTCCCAACCAACCACAGTCTGTCCCTGAGAAAGAACCAGCAAAACACTTCCTCACTGAGCTCTTCTTTCCTTTTTCTTTTCCTTCTTCTTTTCTTTTCTTGGAGTTTTTAGATTTGGCTTATAAGTATGGGCAGTTAGTGTCAGAGGGAAGGAGGAGGCTGACCCAGGGAAGGGACTGTCTGGATGGGAACAGAGCTGGGATTAAAAGTCTGGTTCCAGGTGACTCCCTGCCGTCAAAACCAACACGACGGGGGGTCCGGGCATTTCTGAGTCCTGCCCTGAGTGCTGCCAACCCCCCATCTGTCCGATCCTTGGAAATGGAGCATCTGGACTCTCAAACTCACTAGCAAACGCACCCCCGCCCCAGTCAGACTGAGTCACATTTCCAGCCTGTGGCTGACCTCCGCCGCACGCAGCTGCAGGGAAGGAGGGCCCGGGCCCCGCTTCTAACTCAGGGCCCGGGGCAAGCAGGGGCTGCGGTCAGCCAGGCCAGGATGAAGAACGTGTGGCGGGCAGAGGCGGCCCTTTCCCGAGCCCTGCAGTCGCTCTTCCTTTGTTCACGCGGAGACATTCGCGGACCTCGGCCGCGCTCGGCTGCAGGGAGCGGCGGCGCGGGGGTGGGAGAAGACGAGCGCAGAGTGTCCCGAGTCACGCAGGGGCAGAGGCAGCGTCTCCGGCCTCGGAGGGGTGACCCGGGGCGCGGGCGCCGGGAGGAGCGACCGCCGTCCCGCGGCTGCTCCGGAGCCCGCGGGCTCCCCGCCCAGGGACTGCCCGGAATTCCCGGCCGGCCAGCCCACACCCCACACCCCACACCCCACACCCGCGTCGGGCTTCGCGCAAGCCCCCCCTCCGCCTCCACTGCGGGCTCTCCGCACCCCTCACCCGCGCAGGGCACCCCTCGGGTCGCCACCTGCCGCGACGACGCCTCCCCAGGCCCGGCTTACCTGCCGGGGGCGCGGCGGCGGCGCGGCCGCCGAGCAGCACCAGCAGCGGCACCAGCAGCGACAGGAGTGGCGGCGGCGGCGGCCGCATGGCCCGGGGCTCTGGCGCCGGAGGCTCGGAGGCGGCTCTGGGGACGGCCCGGCCCCGGCGCGGGGTCCGCCGAGCGGCTCACGTCGCCGCCGGGGCGGCCATGGCGAGCGCAGGGCGCGCGGGGCCCGCCTCTTCCAGAGCGGCGGCGACGCGGCCCGGGGCGGCGGGACAGCCCGGCTCGGCCGCCGCGCCCAAGCCGGCCCCTCCCGGCGCCCGCGCCCCGCCCCTGCCCCTCAGGCCGCGGGACTTTCCCGGCGCCCTGACCCGCGCGGTCGCCCCCACCCCACCCCCCCCACCCCCGGGGGCCCGCGGCCTGGAGCGCCCGGCGCGGCCCAGATCCCGGGCTCTGCGGCCGGCCTCCCCGAGCGCGAGCGCGGAGGGGGCTGCCTGGGACCCGCACAAATCGGGGGCAGAGCGGGAACCTCGCCAGACGCCCACCTGGGGCTTGCGACCCTTTAGGGAAGATCCCCGACGCCCCAGGCCCGAGGGGGCCTCCTGCGGAGCCGACGAGCCTCCGCGCCCGCCCCACCCCCGCCCCACCCCCGCCCCACCCCCGCCCGCGCCCCGTCAGCCGCTCAGGTCCTGCTGCTCCCAGATGCGTGGGTCACACGATTCCTCCCTTAGCTTCAACTTTGCTTCCTTAGCCTCTAACGTACACGTTACGCTTTCAAATCTTTTTTGAAAACAGGTTTAAGGGTACAGTGGTTAGAAAGGGCCTGGGTGAAGGAAGGTGTGGAGCAACGAACGCAGAGGGAAAGAGAAACGTCCGTTTCAGGATGGCGTGTGGGTTTGGCCCTGGTCTGGGCAGGGAAGTGAATGAGGAAGTAACCTCAGGAGCTGGGGGGGAGGGGTGGGGTGGGGTGGGGCTGAGGTGGCCTCCACTCCTAGCCTGAGCTTCCAGTTTGATGCCAGGATCTGGGTCTTCTGGGTTCTCCCAAGATGGGCCCTAAGCCCAGCTGAGCATGGAAGGAAAGGGCCAAAGAAGGGCATGAATGGGGGCCGTCAAGAATTAAAGAATAGGGTCATCAAGGTGCCGTTAGGAGGGCTGCTTGGCAGCGTAATATTTGGCAACATAGGGCTTTACGTTTGGACTTCTTACATTTTATCTTATTTACTTTTTTTAAATTTTAAGTAATCTCTACACCCAATGTGGGGCTAGAACTTACAACCCCCAAGATCAAGAGTCTCCTCTCACTGTACCGATTGAGCGGGCCAGGCGCCCCCAACTTCTTGCATTATTATGATTATGATTATTTCTGTAGAACTCTTGAAATTGGTCACTGTTGTAAAAATATGTGACAAAATATCTAGTGGTTATCCAAATGATGCTTTGAGTGAGTTTTTCGAGACACAGAGACATGTTTCTATGTTAAGTGAAAAAAGTGAATGTAAGTCAGAATCCTTGTGCATCGAAAATGGAGGAAACATGCCAAAATACATACAGTAGGTAGTGGGATTATGAATGGTAACGGTTTTCTTTTTTTATACTGCCCCCCCATAGGGCATATTTTATTTTCATGATCAAGAAAAAAAATCATATTAAAGGGAAGGACAGGCACGCATCCATCTCAGCCAAGGCCAGGGAGCGCTTGTGATCTCCCCTGATGTAGAGTTCTCAGAGGCAGGGACAACGGTTTTTGAGGGCAGGGGGAGATGGTAACACCCGCCCCCCCCCCCGCCCCATCCGTGTTTCTTCCCAGCTGGACAATCTCCTTCCAGAGCTCTTCCCTGCTAAAACTTAGAGGGTTTACGTTTTCCTTAGAGCAGTCCGTGGCAGAGTAAGGGAGCGTGCCCAGTTTGCTGCTGAGCCAGGCACCCTGCTGGCACCTTAAACACATAATATTCCCAAAGCAAGTAACTGCTGAGCAGGCTTCATCACCGTGGAAAGGCCAGTTCTTGGAGCTTGGCATTTTCCTTTTCCTGTTCCTGCTGGCTGGAAGACTTTTACTTTTGAGGTACTCGCTAGATGACCCTGACTTCCACAGAGATCCTCCACCTAAAGAGAACAAGAAGCCAATCCTGTTGCATTTCTTGTGGAAAATGCCTAAGCATCCGCTGTCCTTTGTCTGGTTCCATATATAGCCCCCAGGGCATCATGCAACTCTTCGGTTATTGCATATAACGTGAACGCGGGTTCCTTTCTGCAGCTTCTCCCTTTTGGAAGCAGATTTACTGTGAAACTACCAAAAGCTTAACCCCAGCTCCCCCCCCCCCACCCTTGCACAACCTCTTCCACTATCATGGAAGGGGCTGCCCTCACGGTGTTCACATGGTCATATGCTTCTCCGAAATCTGCAAAGTAAGAGATTTTAGCCACATTTCTTAGGACCTCTGTCTCTTCCCTCTGTGACTTCTCCTTTAACGAACTTCTCCTACAGGGTGGTGCTGGGGAGGCTGTGGCGTTCTTTTTTTTTTTTTTTTTTTGAGAAGTGTCTTTATACTATATATCAGCAACAAATGGTCAGGTCAAAAGAAACTTCTTTTTTTTTTTTTTAAAGATTTTATTTATTTTTTGACAGAGAGAGAGACAGTGAGAGAGGGAACACAAGCAGAGGGAGTGGGAGAGGGAGAAGCAGTCCTCCCGCGGAGCTGGGATCATGACCGTGAGCCGAAGGCAGACACTTAACGGCTGAGCCACCCAGGCGCCCCAAAAGAAACTCTTCTAAATTGTCAGTAATGAACACTTAGATAGATCATTCTAGAAGAAAGACTGAATTAACTTTCTGTTCTTGATACGGTGCATATTACAAAAAGTTGTCATATGCAGAGGCAAAGATTACACAAAGATGTACATAAAAGGGTATTAGAGAGTCAGACAATTAATTAATACAGGTATTTTACTTTTCTGAATTTTTCAATGTTAGTGGTATTTGGCAACTTTAAAAAAATGTAACTTGTGATTTATTTTCTCATTGTAAGTAAATACATTTGTACTTATTTTATATTCTTTGTTGTGTATTCTTTTTTTTTTTTAAGATTTTATTTATTTATTTGGGCGCCTGGGTGGCTCAGATGGTTAAGCATCTGCCTTCGGCTCAGGTCATGATCCCAGGGTCCTGGGATCGAGTCCCACATCGGGCTCCCTGCGCCCCAGTTGTGTATACTTTAATAATATTATGTAATAACATAATAATTGATATAAATAATATATTATTTATATCAGCCTTACAAAACCCATATTCAGCCTTACAAAACCCATATTCCTCCTTCCCTTTCCACTAATTTGCTACCTTCTAACCAGGTAATCTTCTCAAAACGTTTTCCTTATGCTAATAATCTGGAGGTGCTCCCCTCATCTCCCTCAGGAGGGAAGCTGAAGGCTGGCAGAAAGTAGCCAATATTGGTTGATGACCAGGGGGGCTGCTCCATGTTTTGTATCACTCAGTCCTCACAGTTAAGGGGTTATAACTCCCATTTCACAGATGAGGAGACTGAGGCCCAGAGAATTAAGTAACTTGCCCTGTGGTGGATTCGTACTGGGTCAATTTAGCTAAGCTGTAACTGCATTTCCTAGAAGTCCCCTTCCTGCGCAGTTTCGAGTTAGCATGGGCATTTGTACTTAACAGGAGGGGTTTTCGTACAAGATTTAGAAAGTGCAGCCATATTCCTTCACTCTCAGGAGGTTGGGGCAGGGCATGGGGCGTTGTGGCAATTCCGAACATTGTGGCTTATCTGCTGACATCCTGCATGGTTGGGACCACAGGCAGGCCCGAGGCTCCCCCAGCTCCTGCTGGATCTTCTGTACCACCTCCCTGTCTCCTGGGCCAGGAGCGTTTTAGCTCCAGGACAAAGTGCGCCAGAGTTTCCTGCAGGACACCTGTGCTGTCGTCCAAATTGGAGCGTGGAGATGGTGAGAGACTGACAGTGGTTCCAGCTCAGCTTTGGTTTCCAGCTTGTCCTTGCACCCTCCAACCTTCTCTTCCCCACCACCTGCCCTGAGAGCTGTAGGCTCCAGCCCCAGACACAGGAAAAATAGTCCCAGACACACTGGGTAGCCAACCCCTGCGATTGCCCAGGGTCAAACTCTCGTTTTTTTTTTTTTATTTTAAATTTTTATTGTTACGTTAATCACCATACATTACATCATTAGTTTTTGATGTAGTGTTCCATGATTCATTGTTTGTGCATAACACCCAGTGCTCCATGCAGAACGTGCCCTCTTTAATACCCATCACCAGGCTAACCCATCCCCCCACCCCCCTCCCCTCTAGAACCCTCAGTTTGTTTTTCAGAGTCCATCGTCTCTCATGGTTCGTCTCCCCCTCCGACTTACTCCCCTTCATTCTTCCCCTCCTGCTATCTTCTTCTTTTTTTTTCTTAACATATATTGCATTATTTGTTTCAGAGGTACAGATCTGTGATTCAACAGTCTTGTACAATTCACAGTGCTCACTATAGCACATACCCTCCCCAATGTCTATCACCCAGCCACCCCATCCCTACCACCCCCCACCACTCCAGCAACCCTCAGTTTGTTTCCTGAGATTAAGAATTCCTCATATCAGTGAGGTCATATGATACATGTCTTTCTCTGATTGACTTATTTCACTCAGCATAACACCCTCCAGTTCCATCCACGTTGTTGCAAATGGCAAGATCTCATTCCTTTTGATGGCTGCATAATATTCCATTGTGTATATATACCACATCTTCTTTATCCATTCATCTGTCGATGGACATCTTGGCTCTTTCCACAGTTTGGCTATTGTGGACATTGCTGCTATAAACATTGGGGTGCACGTACCCCTTCGGATCCCTACATTTGTATCTTTGGGGTAAATATGCCCAGGGTCAAACTCTTATCACACACACACCCCACAGCCCATATGGTGTTTCTGCTTCTCTGACCCAAACCTGACTGATCATACCCCCAAAATGCACAGCCAACGGGTAGTGGGGTGGGCTCTTGACCAGTCCTATCTAGCTACAAAGCACCTTGCATCTCACCCCAAACTTCTCACCCCACCATATCAGTCTCCCCATCCCCAGGCCTGGCTTTGCCTGCTGGATTATACTTTCTGTGACTCCCTGACAAGACCCACTAGTCCATCCATCCATCATGAACTTCCTGAGGGCAGATAGCGCACTCCTCTTCCAATGCTATTGCCCTACTTCCTTCACTTCTCACCTCTTCCCCTGCCCACACCCAAAATTCTAAAACTCCATCTCTTGCTGGAACTTCCCCTCCCTGAGCACTTGGTTGCCCTCCCTGACAACTACCTTCTTCTGTTCAATACCAGCCTGGGTCAACCTTGACCTCCATTGAGGCAGTTGCCTCAACAGGGCGGCGGGGAGGGGTGAGTGTCCTCCATAGATTCAAACAGAGCAGCAAGAGCTCTGAGCCCCCAAAGTAGGCCCTGAGCATGGCTAAGCAGAGCCTTCATTTGTCACTTGGAGTCTGTTCTGAGAAAAGCCAACAGCAAGGGCAGAGGGATGGGCATAGAAATACAAGGACAAATTCACCTCAGGGCTCCAGTGCCCGGGGCCTGTCTTCTCACTGTGTCTGTCTTCTTGCATCTTCCTGCAAATTTGCATTTCCGGTCCCCCCCTTCCTGTGGGGCCCCATAAAACCTCATTACAAAAAGACACACTCTCTTCTTCTTCACCTCCTTCTATGAGGGACCCTTGCAAGAGTACCTATCACAAAGGGTGACATTATGCATTCCATTCCTCTGTGAAGCAGGGGATGGGTAGTATCTAGAAATTTGGCAGAGAGGAGAGACTAGGCAGAGAGAGGAGGAAATTGGATCCTTTTAACCTTTTTAAAGAGCAAAGATACACCTATATTTAGGTGCATGCCAATGCTTTAATATTCCTGACCCTGGTGAGTCCCCTGGAAAAGCCCCAGTGACTCCAGGGTAAGGGCCCAGGGCTTCGGGAACTTCCAGCATGGACTGGAAGGGCTGGGGTTCAGATTTCTTCATGGATTCTCTGGGCAGGTTTGTGTAACGAGGCCTCTCTGGTTCTGTAATTTAGAGAAACTCAAACTGATCCCTGTTTCCTGGAAGGATTAAGATGGTATCACTATCCTTTTGTGTTTAAATTTGCCATCTGGGTCCTGTAGGCTTCTGGGAAAAACCTGGCAGGTTGGACATAAGAGGCAAAAAAGGTTCAGGCTGGGAGGTGCCTGCTATAAAAAAGCTGAGTGCAGCCAGGAGGTGTTGGGGGAGGCATCGATGAGTCACCCACAGTAAACCAGGAGCGTTGCCCACACCCTCCAATAAAATGCGGCACCATTTATTGAGACCCTACCCTATGTAGTCCCTCCATCATAACCAACACATGCTTCTCTTGTTTTCTGACGGTACATTTCGAACACCCTTGGTATAGCTGGGTCATTTTCAGCCCTATGAATACTCCCCCTTCAAAAGATGCAAATTCCCAGCCTCCCTTAGAGCCACGTTACTTGCCCTGAGCCAAGCCCCCTTCCACTATACACCTTCTCTGTGTCAGAAACCATGGAAATGTTCACCTGCAAGAACCACCAGAATTTCCCCTCAGGCCCCAATTCTTCAATTTTTCATGAGGGAAATCATACAATCAAGATCATTTTATGTTGTATATCCTAACAGTTAAAGGCATTTATTTTCTTTTCCTGTGCAAACACATCTATATGACTATCCTTTCAGATGTATTCTATACCTTGTTCATTATTATTCCCCGTGTTATCAAAATCTATTTTTGAAGCTTCACGAAGCCCCAGAGAAATCACTCATTTGCCTCCAGGAAGGCTTCTCAAGTGAGTTAGAACATCCAGTTTCTTTCCTTGTGTCTGGAATTGTACTCTGCAGTGTGGCAGCGTGGTTCAGCCACGAGAAATGTTGACTGCTGACTTCTGAGTGATGGAAAACGGGAACTGCACTACCCGGGATTTTGTTCATGCAGGGGGATTGGGTTGCTGTAATCCAAGCACAGACTTTTTGAAATGTGACTATTGCTCTTTCCTAAACAATCTCCATGAAATGAGAGGAGCATCCATCAGATGGAAGCCCTGGGACTCTTTGCTTCTGTTTCTAAAACCTTTGTTTTATGGGCTCTGTTTTACACATAGACGTAGCCAGAGATCAGGACCCCCAAGAACAGTATTTATGTTCTCACAGTTCTGGGGCTGGAAGTCTGAGATCAGGGTGCTGGTGAGAGCCGTCTTCCTGGCTTGTGGGAAGGCCTTCAGTGCTATCATAAAGGTCCCACCCTTACGACCTCATCTAACCTAGTAACCTCCCAAAGACCTCCAAACACTATCACAATGAAGGTTAGGGCTTTGACATATGAATTTTAACACCCCCTCCAAAGTGCACACACACACACACACACACACAACACACACACACACGAAAGGAAAGCCACTATTCTCCCAGGTAAATGAACCTAGGGTATACATTTGACAAGAGGTTCAAATACATGTTTTGCAAACACAAAGAATAACAATAATCAAAAGAAAATACATGTTTGGGGAAAAAAGATTCAAATATAGGTTTTGAAAACACGTTCTCACTTTCTCTCTCCCCAATCTCCGCTTCCATATCTCCTTTTCTTTGTTTTTTTTTTTAATTGAGATATAGTTGACATGTAACATATATTAGTTTCAGGTGTACAACATGATGATTCAATGTCTCTATATAATGAGCCTGGATGGCTCAGTCGGTTAAGTGTCTGCCTTCAGCTCAGGTCACGATCCCAGGGTCCTGGGCTCCCTGCTCAGTGGGGAGACTGTTTGTCCCTCTTCCTATCCCTCCACCCTGCTCATGCTCTTTCTCATTCTCTGTCTCAAATAAATAAATAAAATCCTCAAAAAAATAAAAAGAACTGATCTCCACAATAAATCTAGTAACATCTGTCACCAAGCAAAGTTATAAATTTATTTTTCTTGTGATGAGAACTTTTAAGATCTACTCTCTTAGTAACTTTCAAATATACAGTACAGTATTGTTTTTTTTAAAAAAGATTTTATTGATTTGAAGGAGAGTGACACAGCGAGAGAGGGAACACAAGCAGGGGGAGTGGGAGAGGGAGAAGCAGGCTCCCGCCGAGCAGGGAGCCAGATGCAAGGCTCGATCCCAGGACCCTGGGATCATGACCTGAGCTGAAGGTAGATGCTTAACGACTGAGCCACCCAGGCACCCCTATAGTACAGTATTGTTAACTGTGGTCACCACACTGTGCATTACATCCTCAAGGCTTATTTATTTTATAACTGGTAGTTTGTACTCTTTGATCACCTTCATCTGTTTTGTCCCTCACCCCCACCTCTGGCAACCACCAATCTGTTCTCTGTATCTATGAGTTTAGTTTTCTTTTCTTAGATCCCACATATAAGTGAGATCATACAGTATTCATCTTTCTCTGACTTAATTCACTTGGCATAATGCCCTCAAGGTCCATCCATGTTTTATGGAGCCTTCCTCACATAGGCATGATCAATCATTAACTTCATTTTCAACCCTTTACCCTTCTTGAGAGAAACCTCCAAGCTTCTAATCATGGCTTGTTCTATCTGGTGATCAGCTCTCATCTAGGAGCCACTCAGGAACCCACTCAGAGTTACCTCATCAGAACAACAGACATTCCCATCACCCAGGAAATTACAAGGGCTTCAGGAACTGTATGCCAGGAACGAGGGGCAGAGACCAACATGTATTTTCCATTATCTCATACAAGTGAAGAGGAAGAATGATCAGCAATAGCAGGTTTCTTCATTTAATTCCTTCCTCTCCACAGACAATTCTTTCTGGCTACACATTCCTTTTGAGAAGACTCATGCCCAAGTTGAGACTTCAGAAGCTGACTAGGGCACCTGGGTGGCTCAGTCTGTTAAGCGTCTGCCCTTGGCTCAGGTCATGATTCCAGGGTCTTGGGGTCGAGCCCCACACTGGGCTCTCTGCTCAGCGGGAAGCCTGCTTCTCCCTCTCCCACTCCCACTGCTTGTGTTCCCTCTCTCGCTGTCTCCCTCTCTCTGTCAAATAAATAAATAAAAATCTTAAAAAAAAAAAAAAAGGAGGAAGAAGAAGCTGGCCTGTGACGGGATTATGCCGATCCCCCGGGTCAACACACGGGCTTAGCTGGGGCAGTACCTATGAAGCAGCAGCTGAATCCTACTTCTTCTTTTTTTTTAAAGATTTTATTTATTTATTTGAGAGAGTCAAGTGCCAGAGAGCATGAGTGGGGAGGAGAGGGAGAAGCAGGCTCCCTGCTGATCAGGGAGCCCGATGCAGGGCTTGATCCTGGGACCCTGGGATCATGACCTGAGCCAAAGGCAGACGCTTAACCAACTGAGCCATCCAGGCGCCCCTGAATCCTACTTCTCAATAATAAAAGAAAAATTAATGCTGTACCTCATTCTCTAGAATTCTAAGGCAGATTAGAATAATAAACATACTGTATGGCTGTTTGTTCCATATGCATGTTTTTTGTTTTTTGTTTTTGTTTTTGTTTTTAAGAAAGAGTACATGGTACAAAATTTTAGCTACAGAATTATAGGCTAGGGCAAAAATATGAGTCTAGGAAATTAAGACAGAGTGTGTTCTGGTGGGGAGTCAGTCTGTTCATGTGTAGCCGAAAAGTCCTACTTGTGTTCTAAAATCAGCTTCCTAGCAGCCAAAATACAAACCAGGCTATTTACTGTCCACAGGTGCAGCAGTACCTGAGGTAAGAGAATGACAGTTAAAGGCACATGCACTTTGGGGCGCCTGGGGGGCTCAGTCGTTAAGCATCTGCCTTCGGTTCAGGTCATGATCCCAGGGTCCTGATTTTGAGCCCCGCATCGGGCTCCCTGCTCAGCCGGGAGTCTGCTTCTTCCTCTCCCTCTGTCCCTCCCCTCCATTTGTGCTCTCTCTCTCTCTCTCTCTCTCAAATAAATAAGTAAAATCTTAAAAAGAAAAAAAAAGCACATGCATTTTGCTTCCAATGTGACTTCTGCTCTAGACAATGGCTACTTTTGCCTTGCTTGGCCCTTGGCATGTGGGCTAACTTACAGTGGGACAGAAACACTTGCAGGCCTTCATTACTGGTTTTGTCCTTGCTATAAGAACAGTATCTGCTCATTGTGGTGAATCTAGAATACAGAAAAATAATAAAGAAGAGAAAAAATTCCCCCATAATTTTACAACCCAAACAACCACAGCTTGCATCTTGAGAGGCCTAAATTCTTGAGCAGCAGTAAATTGGCAAGGGGGGTGCAGCATGACTCACTCCTTTGTGAGAAGATTGTAGGAACCACATTCAGGCTGACCTAGAAGGGAATCCTGCTTCTCACATGCTCGTGTTTCATGACTGTGTAAAAATCAGGCCCTCTATAGTTGCAGGGCATTCTACAGATGGAGACTCTGCAAAGCTCAGAACATGACTTGGACCCGGGAAGAAAGATGCCAGATACCTCAGGCTCACTGTTTAGCAACCCTCAAGCTGAAGCCTTGGGTTGGCCAACTCCTTCTGTGTATAGTCATGCAAAGTCATGGGCATCTGGAGCTCCTCTTCCATTTCATGTGTGTTAAATGCCTTGTGAAGGCATTTCTTGACTTCTCTGGCAGTCTTACGCTATTGTCAACGTGAACTTTCATTTTTTTCTTTGAAACCTCAAACATCATAGTTACGTGACTTACTGGGTATCCACAGAAAACAAAAAGAACAAAAAACAAAACAAAACAAATAAAACAAAACAAAAACCTAACCAAAACAAAAAAACAACAACCAAATTCATTTAGGTACATTTGTTGATGAAGGCAAGAACTTTCTAGAAAGAGTCCAGGGACAGTAAAGCATGTTCAGAAAGCACAAAGCTGGTATTGTGTCCATCTTCCCCTCCCTCCCTCTTTTCCTTCCTTCTTCCCCACTCCCTTTCCTCCTTCCTTCCTTCCTTCTTTCCTTCCGTCTTTCCTTCCTTCTTTCCTTCCATCTCTGGTTCATTTAACACATGTTTATTGAGCATCTACTCCACACTGGGTCCTGTCCTGAACACAAGAAGCAAAAGCTCTGAACTTGTGGAGCTGACGTTTTTAGTGGAGGTGACAGAGGACACTCAGGCCAACCAGCAAACACAGCCCCTCGTATCTCAGACCATGCTGGACATGCTATTGAGCTGGACTGGCTTCTGCCCCAGAAGATTCTCCTTGTGTGTGTAGTTGAAGATTCTCTAGGAGTGCTTCTCTCTCTCTCTCTCTCTTCTGTCCCAGGGTTGGTGGTAGGTTCCGAGGTGACTAGACCCTCTGTGCGGAGTAGGGAAATGGGGACAGGAGCTGTGGTGGCCCTTCGGCCATCCCCGAGAGGTACACAGCTTTTCAAAGTCCCCAACTATAGCTTGAGGGAAACCCTTGCTGGAGGAACTTGGAGAGTGTTCCTAAAGTGATGGTTTCTTCTCACCTGTCCAAGGGTCTCACCCCGCACCCCTCTCATAGTCCCACCACCCTCTCTGACTTGGGGGAGCCTCCTGCCCTGCCTTGACCTTCCCCAGACATGCAGGGGGGAGGGCACTGTCACCTGCTGGTATTGTCCCAAATGCCCAGGGACCCGCAGAAAGCTACAAATACCTCCTCACTCACTCCCCTAAATGTACAGGGGCGTCCATGCAAATGAAGCCCCAGAACCCACCTGGCCGAGCTCAGACCTAGAGACACCCTTTGCTTCCCAAACGGACATCACTCACACCACTTCAGGAAATGAATTAGTCCTAATGCGCTTCAATTCAAATGAAGGCAACTCTAGGAAATCCATTATGTTAACACCAAAGTTTGGACTTATCCAAGTATTGAAAGAGGTGGATCCATTTACTTTTTAAATTCTTCAACAAACTTTTTCTGAACAAATATTTATTGAACACTCACTCATGTGCCAGACATCGTTCTAGACACCTCAGTTACAGCAGGGACCAAAGCATTATAACTACATTTAAACTTCAACATACCCTCAGACTTTAGTAATTTAATAATTATCTATCAAAAAAAAAAAAAAAGCCGTTTAAACAGGAAGCCAGACAAAGGGGCAAAAATTACTGAAAAGATTCTGCGATTCTGCACTTCCTGACCTAGATACATCTTTTCATCAGCAGAAAGTGTCTCTTTTAAAAAGGTGGGCACTGCTGTGCGTTGGCTCCGCAACCCTCAGAAACAAGAACTGTCAAATCAGTTTTGCTCGTCAACAAGATCAAATCCGGCTCCCTGCCCCACTTTCGAGGGCTCTCTAGAGTTTGGACAAAACCCAGGAAACGAGAAAGGGCCCTGCAGGAGCTGAACCCGCTGTGAGCACAGCTGAGCAATCCTGTCAAAGGGGATAGATCAGCTTGGGCTTTGCATCCCTAGCGGGTCCACATGGGTCCTGCGACCACTTCCTGCCACTCAAAGAGCTGGCTTTCCACCTGCTGTGTCCTGGGACAGGGTTGGGGGTGGGGAAGGAGGGTGCTTGTTTTTTTCGGCAGGCTTTTCTTCTGCAAGCTCTCCCCCCCACCCCCCCCACCCCCACCCACCCCCGCCAAAAGCGGCAGCGTTGACTTCTGGGCAAACGCAAAACAGAGGAGACTGTTTCTATTCTGCAAATTAAATTCCTCTTTGGCCCCTTCACTTGAAAGCAGATTAATCTCATTTCCAAGAACCAAAATACAAACCTTTGGCTCAAGCTGGCTTTTAGAAATGGTTTGTCACTGGTAGGTAAAGGACCCCAGAGGTGACAATGGAAAAGAATAAGAGAAGATGGTAAAACCAGTTAGGAGGGGAAAGTAGGACTAGAAAGTGAAATGTGCTTTGTTGTTACTTTTAAAAAAGCTGTGACATGAGAGCTATTGCGGGGCGCCTGGGTGGCTCAGTCGGTTGGGCATCAGGTTCTTCATATCTATTCGGGTCATGCTCTCAGGGTCATGAGATAGAGTTCCACTTCCCGCTCCGTGTTCATCGGGGAGTCTGCTGGGGATTTCCTCTCTCCCTCTGCCCCTCCCCCTTCTCTAAAATAAATAAATACATCTTAAAGAAAAAAGAACTATTACTTGCCCAGTATTTAGAGGTATAACAAAATCTTTTGTTTAAAACATAGTACCTGTCGGTTAAGCGTCTGCCTTTGGCTCAGGTCATGATCCCAGGGTCCTGGGATTGAACCCCACACCAGGCTCCCTGCTCACCGGGGAGTCTGCTTCTCCCTCTACCCTTCCCCCCTGCTCATGATCTCTCTCTCTCAGATACATAAATAAAATCTTTAAAAAAAGTTAAAAAAAATAAAATATAGTACCTGTGATAAAACTAATTGCCACTGGAATCTTTTTTTTCTGTAAAGATTACATTTTGGATAATTTCAGATTGGTAGAAAAGGCACAAAGATAGTACAGAGGGTTCGGTGTGCCCCTCACCCCGTTTCAGTTTCCCAGATGCTCTCCCATTACTAAGGGACACTTGTCAAAACCCAGAAACCAACATTGGTCCCTTAATATTAACAAAACCCCAAACTTTGTTTGGATTTCGCCAGTTTCCACATTAATGTCCTTTTCCTGTTCCAGGATCCAATCCAGGATACCACATTACCTTGTACTGGACTCTTTTTGAAGTAGTAGATTCAGGATTCCCAAAAGGGTAGAATTAATTATGTGTTATCCCGTTGGTACTATTGAAATCTAGACCTTCCTTTGAGTGTTGTTTGTTTTTAAAAAGAAATCAAATCAAAAGGACAAACCACTGGATTTGTCCCTTACAAGCAAGAGCTTGCTAGGGGAGGATTCAAATATGCATAGCATAATGTATACCAATTGTACCTCAATCAAGCATAAAAAAAAGAAAAAAAATTTGTATGTCCCATTTAAACACAGGGTTGCAAAATGCTTTGTCAATGATTGTTAAGGCAGCAGATCAATCTATATATTCCATGAGTCGAAGTCCACCTTTTAGAGAACCTCAATGACAGGGAATTTTAAATTCTAAAGCTACTTTACCCTTAATCTGAATCAGAAATCAGACCAGGACCCATAGATAAAATGATTCCAAATCATCGCTGGAGGGTCTGACCCCCTCAGAAAGTCCCAAGGGCTGGGGGAAAACTCCGGTGTCACTTTGGGCCTGGGGATGCCAACACCCCAGTGACGTCATATACAAACTGGGGCTTATCCTACCTGCAGGTCAAAGGTCCCTGGAGCTGATAAGAAGAGAAAACCTGCCAAGAGGCCAGAATTGTCTCCACTGAGGAGGAATGAATATGTCCATACTTCTGGCTGCCTTTGAAAAAGCAAGTGTCACAGAATAAAATAATTACGTCACGTAGTACATATAATACAGGTCCACAATTCTTTTCTCTTTTTTAGATTTTATTTTTTATTGTTTTTAAAAGATTTTATTTATTTACTTGAGAGAGAGAGCATGAGTGGGAGGGAGGGACAGAGGCAGAGGGAGAAGCAGGTCCCCAACTGAGCAGGGAGCCCTACACGGGGCTCGATCCCAGGACCCCGGGATCATGACCTGAGCCGAAGGCAGACGCTTAACTGACCGAGCCACCCGGGTGCCCCTAAGGTTTTATTTTTAAGTAATCTCTACACCCAACATGCTGCTCGAACTCACAACCCTGAGATCAAGAGTCTCATGCTCTACGGACTGAGCCAGCCAGGTGCCCCCAGGTCCACAATTCAATCGACAGCTCCAAAATCTAAAGAGCTCTGGAAATTACAAATTCTTTCCTAACTCATGGTCTGAATTAACACAAAGCTCTACAGAGTCTTTATTTACCCCATTAAATGTGAAATAGTTGCAAGTTTCCCCTGAGACCAATAAATGGTTTGATTACAGGGTGCTGGCCCACACCATGCTGGAGGTTACCTGTACCTTATGACCTTTCTAAACCCCGAATGGCAAAAACATTTCTGGTCCAAGATCTCCAGGTAAGGTGTGCATTGCCTGTGCAGATAACCACTCCCATCTATTGAACGGTAACCCTGGATACTTAGCCCACCTTCCCTTCGCTCTCGAGTGGCAACTCCAGAGTGTGTAGTATGTGAGCTATAGGACCCCGAGAAAGTGCCCAGGAGGTACGTGGCTGGCATGGGGGACCCCATGGGACAGATTTCACAATGTAACTCTGAGGTTAGGTTATCCATCAACAATGTCAGAGAAAGGCCTGGAAATCTATTCTATTAAGGATTTCACCAATTCCCCCACAAGGGAAGAGAAATCAAATGAGAGATATTCCAAAAAAGGGAATTTGTTTGTCTCAGCTGGTAGTTGAGGTTCCTTTAGGGGAATCACCCCCGTTGGGGCCAGGAAAAGAAGGAAGCAAGTTCCCAGCTGCTAAGGACATCCTTGGACCCAGAATTGGCTTAGTGGGGTGGTGAAGTCGCCTGGGCTGATGGGTCATTTGGGGAAAGTAGATGATTAGGACAGGGAAGATCTGGGCCCCTCTTTGGAGGGGAAATGGAGAGCCATGGCCTTGACAAGCCCCGGGACACTTAATGTGTCCTTGCCCCAGGCACCTACTGAACAGGACCTGCCTTCCTGGGCCACATGGCAGAGGAAGGCATGATGCAGCTTGGGATGACCCCAGGCACACTTAGGTTAACGCAGCGTGGGCTTCCTGATCCTATCATCAGACAGACCTTGGAGGCTGTGGTCAGCCACAAGGCTGGTTTAGAAGCCATAGGAAAGGAGACAATAGAGGGGAATTAGCTTCTCAGAGTAATGTCTTTGGCTAACTTACACTCAGCTGAGCTCAGGCAATTTTGTAATCTGCTTGTAACTTGTACTCAACACACTTAGTAAAATAGCCATCTGGTTCACATAATATTCGATGCTATGTGGTTTGATGTGAGAAGACACTTTTACCAGCGGTTAAAGCCCTTCAAATTTTTCACCCTTGACAGAGAAGACAAAGAGACATGTGGTTATTATGTTATAACCACACAGTATCAAAGGTTACTTGGCTAAGTGTGAAAGTAACAGTAAGCACTGCGAACATCAAGAAACTCAGGAAACTATTCCTCGAAGCCTTCTGATCACATCCAGCACTGCTTAAAAATCAGAGAGGTCAAGGTCCTATGCTCTTTCGCATGCTGGAAAACCCTCTCAGGGTGGCAAGAAATCAGTCCCTGTCTCATTCTGAGACAGATGCATGCCAACGGCCCCAGTAACTTTACATCACCAAATATTTATTGAGAAATGATAAGGCACGTGACATTCCGCAGGGTATAAAATGATACCCCAGACTCTGCCTCCAGGGTCCTGCAACCCACAGGAGCACAGGACGGGAACACCAGTGATGCCAAGACAAGGCAGAGGAGGAGGGAGGCAAAAGCGATTCTTAGAGAGAGGAGGCTGGTCCGCAGGGTCAACGGCTGCAGGGGGGAGAGTGGGAGAGGTTGGACCAAAGCCCCAGGGGTATCGTGGCTGGGGACAGCAGTGGCTTTGCGAGAGCTGCATGTGAAGCCAAATCAAGAGGGATTAACCAGTGAGTGGGTGTGAGGAAGCTGAGAGCAGTGTGGTGATGAAACGTGGGGGGGGGGGGGGTGGGGGGAGGTGAGCTGAGGAAGTGGGAGGGGCCAGAGGAAATTTGTGTTGATTTTTTTCAGGTAGGGAGGCCTGAGCATGTGTATAGGTGAGGGGAAGGTGCCGGCAGTGGAGGGAGGAAAGATCAGGGGGGTGACAGGTGACCGCCTTGCTCTCTCTGTGCCCCGTGTGCAGACCTAGCACCCAGCTCAACTGCAGGAGCACAGCAGATCATCACCTTTCCTGGCTTGAGGACGACTGTTTGACTTCTATAATGAGAACATCTTCTTCTTTTTTAAACTCTATGCCCAATGTGGGGCTCAAACTCACAACCCCAAGATCAAGAGTCGCATGCTCTACTGACTGAGCCCGCCGGCGCCCCCATAATGAAAACATCTTGGTATTTTACTTGTGAGGTTAAAAACAACAACCGGGGGCATGGGGGTGGCTCATTCGGTTGAGCCTCCGACTCTTGGTTTCAGATCAGGTCAGGATCTCAGGGTCATGAGACTGAGCCCCACATCAGGCTCCGCGCTCTGCGGAGAGTCTGCTGGGGATTCTCTCTCCCTCTGCCCCTCTCCCTGCTCCTTCTCTCCCTGTCTCTCAAATAATAAATAAAATAAACATCTTCTTAAAAATTAAAAATAAAAATAAAACAACAGCCAGAACAAGCATTTGCTGAGGTCTGTCTTGGTTCCTGGAGGGGTTTAGGGCAAGTCATTAGCCAATGTTGTGGCTCAAATGTAGCCCGCTCTGGGTGTTACAGAAGACTGATGAATCACTGAACTCTACCTCTGAAACTCATAATACACTGTATGTTAATTCACTGAATTTAAATTTAACAAATAAAATAAAATAAATGAAATACAATGTACCCTCAGGGTCTGGGTGTGCCAGGGACCAAGGCATTTCCTCAGAGAGGAGCGGACTTTCAATGCGGGAACTGGGCAAGTCCCTGGTAAACTGGCATGGGTTGGTTGCCCTTTCTTGTGCTCTGATTAAAGAAGGCACTCGGAAGTCAAGGCCTGTCCCGTCCCGGGGGACAATCTCAGGCTCTCTTAGCCATGTAGCATGTTACAGAGATGTGTGACGCGGCCCCTGGGTGCCAGGGGAAGAGGCTGGATTTTAAGACTGGTGAAGGTGGCACACGCCTAGATCAGGAGCTGTCTGCAGCTTCTCCTTTTGGAGTAGAAATTGAAACTTCCTTTGAGGTCCATTTGGAGGTCGAGGGCTAACCTCACGAGCCGCCCCTGACGTTGCATAGGTATAAGGCAGCTCCCCAAGGATTATGCCGATGGTGGTGGTGGGAGCTTGGCAGGACCTTTTAGTCTAGACAGGGTCCTGGGGCTTAGGTGCAGCCAGTGAATGAAATTCGGAGATGCCTCCACCTGGATATGCAAAGCAGACTGGTTAATTTACTGAGATGCCAAGGAGGCTTCTAGAAAGAGTGAGTGGGCCTCTCTACTCCTTTGCTTTGAAGTTCAGTGTCCCTGGAGTGCATCTGGATGGATGCGGGCAGAGGGAGCTCGACTGAGGCTAGTGGGAAAAGGAACATCAGAGCTCTGGGGTTCTGAACTGTGGGCCCAGAGCCTAAGCCATTTGGGAGGAATGTTAGCCTGTGAGGGACTTGGCCATCAATGAATTATGGGGTGCCTTCAAAAGTGAGCGGCTAAAGCACTCTTCATAACAGCCCCGACGTGGTGACAAGCCAAATGTCCAACAACTTAGGAATGGGTCAACAAACCATGGTATATCCACTTCACAGAAATTATTCAGCAGTTAAAAAAACAAAAAAAAAGAAGTGCTAATACACGCTACCACATGGATGAGCCTTGAAAACCCTGTGCTCAATGAAAGAAATCAGTCCCAGAATGTCAACACGTGGTATGATTCTCTTTCTGTGAAATATCCAGAACAGGGAAACCGATAGATGGAAAAATAGGTGACTAGATGCCAGGGGCCAAAAGGCAGGAAACGGGGAGCGACTGCTAGTGGGTACAGAACATCACTTTCAGGGTCCCACAAGGGTGTCCCCTAGGGTCATGCAGTTTAATCCCTGTGTGCCCATCATCCATCCATGTCCTTTATGCTTCAAGACCAGATATTTGGGAAGCAGTCTCTGAGGCCGGGGCAGGGTGAGGAGGGGGAACCCAGGCAGAAGCAGCCAGAGGAGGATCACATAGTTGGGGTTCTCAGAGCCCTTAGTCCCCTTTGCCCAAATGTGGGTATTTTGGGTCACAGGGCTGGTTGTTGCCCCGGGGTTGTGGTTTCCTGTCTCTTGGCAAGCTTCGGTTTGCCATCCTGTTGTGCGAGGTGGAGAGAGTCGTAGCTGGGGGCGTAGGAAGCCTAGACCCGGCCCAGCTTGGTGTTTGTGATTCCGGCTGCACTTTAGAAACACCTGCATGTGTTTAAAGACTAGCAATGCTCAAGGCTTGTCCCTAGAGCCTCTGGGTCAGCTGGGGAGGAGGGTGTGGCGGGATGGCCCTCCTTGACCATGCAGCCAGGATGAGGACCCCTCTTCTGCAGAAAACGGTATTACGCAATAGATCATAGACTATCCGGGCAAAAATGGAAGGGAAGAGTGTTAGAGAGACATAGTGGGTAGTAATTAAAATAAACATTATGTTACTTTCCTGGATTTTGTGATCTCCAGGATGGTTTTGTTGTTGCTGTTGTTGCTGCTTTTTTGTTTTTTAAATATTTTATTTATTTATTTGACAGAGAAAGTGAGAGAGCACAAGCAGGGGGGAGCAGCGGAGGGAGTGGGAGGACCAGACTCCCTGCTGAGCAGGGAGCCTGACATGGGACTGGATCCCAGGACCCTGCGATCATGACCTGAGCCAAAGGCAGACGCTTAACAGACTGAGCCACCCAGGCGCCCCGATATCAGGATACTTGACCTTTTCTGAGATTTGTGGCTTGTGATTTTATTTTCTCCTTCCACATATTCACTTTCATACCTAATTTTGTATTCTTTTTCTTAAAGAGGGACTCCCAGCATTGTTTAAGGTTTATGCCCCACAAGACTTGGATCTGCCCCTTGGCTAAAGGCTCACAGGTTCAGGTAAACATTTTGGTAAGAATCCTTCATAGTTTTACATCACATCACTGCTTCTGTAAAGCTGGGTGTCTCACATTTAGTGATGATGAATAATTTAGGGTGGTGATGGCCGGACCTGTCCAGTGTAAAGATCCATTTTTCCCATTGGAGTTAGTAAGCAAGCAGTGAAGTAGTATGTTGTCTCTGTGTAACTATTCTGTCTCCCAACTTTTCAGGGAATGGCTTTAACATCCATTGATGAACCTTTCCTGACTCTGTTCTTCCACTGGGAGTTGCAAAATGCTAATTTTATGATTGTTTCATGAATTTTGCCATTATTGGCTGGAATTCTTCTATGAAGAAAACCTTCCCTAATAAATTTCACAGGTGATATTAATGTCAACCCACCAGTTTAGAAGCATTGACCCAGGCCAACAGACCCATTTACAGGTAAGAAATACTGAGGTGCAGGGAGGTAAAAAGATTTGCTGAAATCACACGGTCACTAGCAATAAAAGGCTACTTTTTTTTTAAGTACCAAAAAAGAAAAATCTTTATTTTGAAACGACTCTGCAACACCAGAGCAGGGCATCACAAACTGTCACTGTTTTATAACACCTGTCGACATTTCCTAGAACAAGACACAGTGTGGGAAATAGGACCAGTCTTTGGGAAACATTCGAAGGCTTTCCATTTCAGCCAGGAACTAAATTAACTAACTCCCTGTTGTCTCACTGCAATTACTTAGCATGGCTCTTAGCATGGAAGTTCTGGCTAGTAAAGATAAGAAATAAAAAAGAGGTATTATCAGAAATAAGAATATAAAATCATCACTGTCTGTATATAGTGTAATCGTTTTTCTAGAACAGGAGTTCTCAAACCTTTTGGTCTCAGGACCCCTTTACGGAACTCTTAAAATCTGCTGAGGACACCAAACAACTTTTGTCTATGTGGGTGATATAGATATAGATATTTCTCATACTAGAAATTAAGACTGAGAAAAAAATTTATTTATTTTTAAAAGATTTTATTTATTTATTTGAGAGAGAGAGAATGAGAGATAGAGAGCACGAGAGGGAAGAGGGTCAGAGGGAGAAGCAGACTCCCTGCTGAGCAGGGAGCCCGATGCGGGACTCGATCCCGGGACTCCAGGATCATGACCTGAGCTGAAGGCAGTGGCTTAACCAACTGAGCCACCCAGGCGCCCGAGAAAAAATTTAAAATATTTACTTATTAATTAATTCAAAAGTAACAAAACAATTACATGTCAATGCAACTCTTTAAATGAAAAACATTACATTTTCTCAAACAAAAAAGGCATTTGGTGAGAAAAGTGTTTTTCTTTTGCAGCTTTATAAATCTCTTTAACCTGTGGTCTACTGGCAGGCTCTGCACTCAGCAGATGCAACATCACACACTGCAGTTACTAGAAAAATTCCACTGCACACTTGTGAGTGACTGAGAGTGAAGAAGGCAAATAACCTTTTGGTATGATTGTGAAAATAAATAATTTTGACCTTGCAGACCCCCTGAAAAAGTTCCTGGGACCACACTTTGGGAACTGCTGTTCTGGAACATTTGAGAGGCTGAGCTAAACGTTTTGCTAGTATCATTTACCTTGGTAAAGTGGCTGGATACATGATAAATATAGGAAAACCAGTCATTTTCCCATATATCAGCTTCTCTGCAATGTCCTATGTCCACTCGTGCCTGTATGTGTGTGTGTGTTTGTGTGTGTGTCCCCATTGTGTTACCTTCACAGCAAATCTGAAATCTCAACAATCCGCAGGTTCTTTTGGCTTATGTTGCTGGGAGGCCTGGCTTTTCAAGGGTTTCTTTTCCCTTGGCGTTCCTTCAAGAGCTTCTGGATGCGGAAAGAAGGGCAGACAGGATGGGAAAGCAGAAAAGGAGGGTCCTCACATATCATCAGAGCTGTGCTTGCCGCACGCAGCCCTACCATGTGGTGTTCTCCCTCCCTTCAAGTCGTCTCCCCCAGCTGAGCTGCTCGCACTGCTGCTGACATCCCAGACCTCTTGGCCAGGCCTTTCAGAGAGTTTCCCCACAGTGTCTCTGTGCTGCTTGATCTTCCCATGCTCTCTGAGCACTGGGGGAAGCAGGGGACTGAGAGAGGTTGGCCCAAGTGAAAGTCAGGAGGGGTGCCTTCTTAGTTTTCAGACTCTGCCACCCTATTTGTCACCCTGGCCCACTAGCCAGACCTCTGTGTTCATGGAGAGTTTCTCAAAGGGGCAGGGTTTCCTCTCCCTCCAGCTCAGCTCCCTTCCAGGAGCCGCCATCTGAGGGGAGGATATACACAGTTGGGTCCCTGGGCCTCATGTGAATTGGTCGGCACAACCACTTACCCTAAAAACAATCAGAAACACTGGCAAAATTGGAGAAGTAGAGAAGTCAGCAGTGCCAGGAAGACAGGGGGAGAACAAGTAAGGAGAGGGCAGGTCGATGTAAGGATGTCCTTCAGAGCATAAAGGGAGACCCAGTCCCTTCCAAGGGACGTGTGGCTCTGTGGCTAAATCTAAAAGGGGTGTTTTTTAGCCCCTTCTTTCCCAAAGCTGTCAGCATTTTCAGTGTCATCCAAATTTATAGGAAAAAACTTGTGGGGCACCTGGCTGTCTCAGTCGGAAGAGTGTGCGACTTTTGATCTTGGGGTCGTGAGTTTGAGCCCCATGTTGGGTGGAGAGATGACTAAAAATAAATAAATAAACGAACTTAAAAAAAAGGTAAGAAAAAAACCTGTCACCTTTGTAAACAGAAACAGAGCTGTGTTTTTTTAGAGATTATTTTCTGTGCCCATCAGGATTTTGTCTGCGGTACTACTTCCCAAGTGTCTACGAAATTTGTCCGGCTTATGTTGAAATACGGTGGGGCCTGGTCTTGTCTCAGCCCTGTAATTCTCTCTCGTTTGGATGTTTCTCATGAAATAGAAATATTTTTGCATATTAACACCTCATTTATTGCCCAATTTATTTTTATTTTTTTAACACGGTACTTTATTTTTTTTTAATTTTTTAGAAGATTTTATCCATTTATTTGTCAGAGAGAGAGAGAGGGAGAACAAGCAGAGGGAGAAGCAGGCAGAGGGAGAAGCAGGCTCCCCACTGAGCAAGGAGCGTGACGCAGGGCTCTATCCCAGGACCCTGGGATATGATCTGAGCTGAAGGCAGAGGCTTAACTGACTGAGCCACCCAGGCATCCCTGCCCAATTGATTTTTAAAACATAGCTTCATTAGGTATAATTTGTATATCACAAAACACCCATCTTAAGTGTACAACTCAATAATTCCTAGTAATTTTATAGAGTTGTGCAACCATTGTAACAATCCAGAACATTTGCCAGTTTTCGTTTAACTCTTAAAACCACCTTAAGTACAATTAGCATTAGAGAAAATATGGATGTCTACTTAAAAAAAAACAAACAAACCCTGAAATTTGAAAGTATTTTTTTTTAAGATTTTATTTATTTGAGAGAGAGAGAGTGAGAAACAGAGCACAAGGGGGTGGGGCAGAGGGAGAGGGAGAAGCAGACTCCCTGCTGAGCAGGGAGCCTGACAGGGGGCTCAGTCCCAGGACCCTGGGATCATGGCCCGAGCCGAAGGCAGATGCCCAACCGACTGAGCCACCAGGAGCCCCTGAAAGTATTTTTAAAGTGGTGTGTTTTTTTTTCTTTTAGTGACAGTAGGTCAACCTAGCCAATTGAACTCTTATTTTAATGAATCTCTCAACTGTTCAATAATTTATCAACCATGTGATGGTTAATTTTATGTACCAACGTAGTGAGAGAGGTTATGTTGTTTGCCCAAGTTCACACAGCCACTAGGTGGTAGAGCTGAAATTTGAAGCTGCTATCCCTTTGAGACACTGTTTAGTGCCTAATTGTAAAACTTAGCATTGTACCACATCAACAAGAAGTACTTGATGATAATTCTAAATTATTTATTCCCATGCTCTAGGATGGTGAACTCAATAATTTCATTTTTCTTATGGCAGTTAAATTTTTGCTTTTTAAGTTCCACGCTTGAAAAAAAATAAGTGTCCCTGCATGAGAGGAAGTGTAACTAGATATTGCATGCTTCGTCAAGGGGAAATTTTTGAAGTAACAGACACTATACATTTGAGGAAGTGGGTTAACAGGCTTAAGGGCCAAATATCGACCAATGGAGAATCAGAGAAATTTGCATTTCTCCATTATAATAGTTTAAAACCAAAGGAACAACACTGACAGTGTTACACATCCTACATTCGCAATCAGTCTAGGTCAATGATGCTTGAACTTGGTAATGAATTGACCTGCACAATGTGGGACACACAATACACATGCCAGGGGTTGGTAGGATGAATGAATGCACTCAGCCTTCTTGTTTTTTCAACTTCCTTTCCCTGAAATGACAAACAGCAACAGGACTGGGAAGACCCAGGCTTCAGTTCATGCATTTACTCTTGATGATTATCATCGTAAAGATGTGTGTTACAGGAAGTGGATACCAGTCACAGCTGGTACAGGGCCAGTTACAGAAGGAAGGTTTAGGGCACAACCCCAGTCTAGTTTTAGAGGAAAACAAATACACAAGACTGATGCTTCATTTCTAATTCTTCTCTTAAAAAAAAAAAAAAATCAAACCTCATTTATGATTTTCCATCCAGTTATAATTTTAATGAAATCAAATGAATCCTTCCTGGTCAGGGTAACCATGTGCTTGAACCACATAAGTAATTGGTCATTTAAGATGAATTCTCCCACCTTCTAAGCCTATAGACTTGTTGACCACACCATGTAGACATGGCTAGGTTCTCTGCTCAGCATATGATGACGTTGAAATCAAAGTGTTGGCTGGACTGAGTTCTCATCTGTAGGCTCTGGAGGGGGCGGGGAGATCCTCCTCAAAGCTCGTTCTCGTTGGCAGAATTCAGTCCTTCAGGACTGAGGACCTGAACCTTATTTACATGTTGACTCTCAACCAGTGGCTACCAGCCACCCAAATTCCTTGTGTGTGGCTCCCTGCATCTTCAAGCCAGCAAAAGGTGTGTTGAATCCTCACGCTTCAAATTTCTGACTTCCTCTTCTGAGATGAGCCAGGGAAAACTCTAAGCTCTGAAAGGGCTCCTGTGATTAGGTCAGGCCCAAACTCCTTATCTCAAGGTCAACGGTGCTATCTAATCTAATCTAATCATGGGAGTAAAATCCATTATATTCACAAACCTGGGGATTATACAAGCTGTTGACTCCGTTGTGGGAGTATTGGGCACCATCTCTGAATTCTGCCAGCCACACCCGGCCTCAAGAATGATCTGGCCATGGCCAATCTTGTTTCATCTTGCTGCGGAATGGGTTCCCTGGGAAGCAGGCTCAGAGACGAAGGTTAGCTAGCAGGAAGTTTAGTGGGAGTGTTGGCAGGATCGACTCTGTGCAACGGAGGGCTCTGAAGCTGGGATGGTCCTTCAGAGGTATTCCAAGGGGGGGCAACCCCGTGGGGCATGGCCAAGACCCTGGATGTGGGCTGCCCCAGGCAGGGATTCACCGGGGGCTCTCCCTGAAGATATGACAGTGGCAGGGTATGTCTTGGCAACACTTCAGGAGGTGAGGGAAGGAACTCTTCATTTCTGATCGGCGCATTACACTGACTGCATTGCGCTATGGTTCCGAGCCTCTCTGGTGCATCCAGTATGATTTTGAGGTAGAGTCCAGATATCCTATCATTTCATCTATAAACAGTTCCCTATTGCTTCCTCTGTAGACATTTCACTATGTGTCATTGTAAGCAAAAAGCGAGGGGCCCCCAGAAAAAAGAAAGACGAGATCCACCCTTAGTGACAACAGAGAAATCATTTAGGCCCCCGCCTGTTTCCCCCCTCCTCCCCAAGTGATCTGTGCCCCATTGATCCCAGCCCCCTTCCTGCAGAACTTCCTAGGAGGTGTCAGAATTACAAAGAAATGCACACACCTCAGTAGTTAAGGATTAGCTCCCCGGAAGGAAGGGAATGTAAAACCTACCAGTCTCTACCAGGTCAGGAAATAGCCCAACCAGATGGGAAACAAGAGATCAGTGATAAGAACTCCCAGTGCTATAGTAAAAGTGAGCAAACCCTGGGATCCTTACCCAGGATAATGAGCCCAAGACCGCGTCCCACATAGACAGCTGTCAGAGCGGGCCCAGAGCCCCTTCTCCTTGTCCAATAGTTACTGCTGCTTCATTGTAATGTTAAAATCTCCACCTGGGGAGGAGCACAAGCCTCCCTCTCAGAACATAATGTATATATAGGCATGTTTCCTTAAGATGTGCGAGTGACCCTACGCCCTCTACACAGGGTGACAAAACTCCCCTAACCCTAAATAAAAGGAACTCACTCACCCCTGTTCCAGGAGTCATGGCTGTGGAAGTTTTTCCCCGTGATTTCATTATTTGCTGCAGATAAAGTGTCCTTTGTGTGATGACTCCACCCGACGTGGTCCCTACGTGTGACTCACCAAGGAACCAACTCATGTGAGTTCCATCACGTCTTCAAAATCCACAGAACTGTGATATGATCTCACCCCAAAATAAATTAGTATTTCATACGATAAAAATGCAGTCAGTGCTAAAACTTCTTATTGTCTCATAAGTGTCACAACTCTCCCTCTCACCCTGCTTTTCTCCTTCTCTGAAGTTTGCTTGTTTAAATCAACATGCAAAATTGATGAACTGTCTCTTTTTTTCCTTGCCCTTGACTTGTTAAGGAGAGCAGATCCCTTGCTCACGGGCTGGACTTTGCTCATTGTATCCGCAATGCTGTCATATGGCAGGTTTCTCTGTTCCTCGTGTTTCCTGTCAGTTGGTCGTTCATTGGATCTAAGGTTTGATCATATCAGGACTGATTTTTTGGCAAGACTACTCCAAAGATGGTGACATACTCCTCTATCATGAAGTGCATAAGGTTGGGGAGTGATGTCGTTCTGGAATGTGGGTGAGGTCGGAAGCCATTGGCCAAGAAAGAATTCTTGGGACGTCTTTGGTGCAAAAAGGTGATTTTATGAAAGCCTGGGGACACAACCCGTGGGCAGAAAGAGCTGCTGCCTGGGGGTGGGGGGTGTGAGGGGTGACTGATTATATACTTGGGTGTTGGGAAGGTGAGGATGAAGGGAGGTGTCCAAAAGGACTTTCATCTGCTAAAGAAGGCCCTCCGGATACTGGAGGCCTGGCTCTTGTCACGTTAAGGTTGTTTTTTTCTTCTAGTAAAGCAGTAACACTGAGACAGCTGAGAGCTTTCTGGAAGCATGTCACACTCTGCCCACCTCAGGTCCTTGTCAATGGGCTGCAGGTCATAAAGCAACCTAATTTTGTAGCCTTTCCCTTCTTGCCTCTGGTTCCCACATCACTCATGGAGGGGAGGGTGATGTGGGGGCTCCAGGAAATTGAGTTATGGGTCTCTAGAAGTTAGACTATTGATAAGAACGGTTTTTCCTTGTCAATCACTAAGATTCTACTGGTAAACTGAGGGAGACTCCTGCCTTGCAGGACTGTGATCTCTACTAGTTAACTGTTTGTTTTTCCTTCCCTTTGCTTTAGGGCAGCCAGGAGTGCTTGAGGAATGTGACACGTACCCCACCTGGGAGTGTTTGGGGGGTGGAGGTTGCGAGGTGTCACCCTGTGCTTTGTCCCAGCTTGCCTTCTGCTCCCTCATCAGGTAGTTGTCTTCTTTTGTGATGTTAGCAGCTGTTGATGCTTAACATCTGACCAGAAATAAGTTTTGATGAAGGTTCACTCGGTAGCTTCTGACCTGTAGCTCAGAATTCAAAGACTCAAGTGGCAGTGACTCAGCAAACCTCCGACGAGGAGTTTCCTCCCGTTGCAAAGCACCACCCCATCATATGGAAAGCAAGGTCAGAGAACGTGTTGGACTCTGTCTTTTATCAGGCAATAAGTAACATACATTCGCACCTACCTGCACTAATGGAAGGAAGCAGCTCCAGCCATTTCCTCAAGAGATGTATTTCTAATGAAATTTTACTTTTTTTTTAAAGATTTTCCTGTGTCTTTAATAGGGCTTAATAATGTTATAAGTGAGTCCTATCCACCAATTGGCGCATGTTTTATCCACTTATTTTTTTTAAAGTAATCTCTACCCCCAATGTGGGCTTGAACCCACGATCCCAAGATCAAGCATCACAAGCTCTGATGAGGGAAAAGAGCAGAAGCTGACACCCCACAACCCCCACAACATGAAGATACAATTAAATGTCCTTATAACCTGCAGCTCATTGACAGATACTTGAAGAGGACAGAGTGTAATGTTCCTCCTGGAAGCTCCCAACTATCTTCATGTTAACGCCTTACCAGCAGGGTAAACCACCTTAACTTGACAATGGCAAGGCCTCCCGGTATCCTAGGAGTCTTCTTTAACATATCAAAGTACTTTCTTGAAACCTCCCTTTTTCCTTACCTCCCCCAACCCTCTAGTATATCATCAGCCACCCCTCACAACCCCAGGACAGCAGCTCTTTCTGCCCATGGGTCAGCATGGGGACACATGCTTTAATAAACCACCATTTTGCACCAAAGACATCTCAAGAATTCTTTCTTGGTAGTCAGTTCTGGACCTCACCCCACCGAACCTCACCTGTATTCCAAAACCCCATCAGCTCCACCAAGCCAGGCGCCCCTGAAACTTTGTTTCTTACGCTTAGAAATGATGCATCAAATGTTGTGAGCTAGTTAGGGTTTGATCAAGTGTATATTACTAATAATGGCAATGATAATTCAGTCCAGGAGAAAGTTGTGTTGTTGTTCTTAATTTGTAAAACTTATTTATTTATTTAAGATTTATTTATTTATTTATTTGAGACACAGAGAGAGCATGCTCTTTCCCTCACTGTCTCTCTCTCTCTCTCTCTCTCTCTCTCTCTCTCAAATAAATAAATAAATAAATAAATAAATAAATAAATAAAATTTTTAAAAAATGTGTAAGGGAGTATATGGACTTCAAAAATCCTTTTAGGGGACACACAGGCAAAATGTTTAAAACACCACTGTCTTCCTAACGTTCAATTTATTTATTTATTTTTTATTTATTTTTATTTTTTTTAAGATTTTTATGTATTTGAGAGCTAGAAAGCACGAGAGGGAAGAGGGTCAGAGGGAGAAGCAGACTCCCCGCTGAGCAGGGAGCCCGACGTGGGACTCGATCCCGGCACTCCAGGATCATGACCTGAGCCGAAGGCAGTCGCTCAACCAACTGAGCCACCCAGGCGCCCCCTACGTTCGATTTAACCATCCTTCTTGTCAGCCTAAACACTGGCATTTCTGTTTCTTCACTATCTAAGAAGAATGGGGAAGTACTTGTTTTGCATTCATATCAACAAAAGCCTGTGTGACTAACTGCATGCTTGCTTTCAAAAGAGATTTACATATAATAAATCTCGTAATAAGACATGTCTATACTTGTATTCTGGGCAGCTCAAATAATGGCGGAGAAGAGAACAGATCCCCAGTAGAGAAAGGAAGAAAGAATGTATCAGGAACCGAAGATGGAGCGGTGACTGTAAGTCTGCCCTAAATTTCTGTTTTATTAAGATCATGGCAGGGCACCTGGGTGGCTCAGTAGGTTAAACATCTGCCTTCTGTTCAGGTCATGATCTCAGGGTCCTTGGATTGAGCCCCACATCGGGTTCCCTGCTCAGTGGCGAGTCTGCTTCTCCCTTTTCCTCTGCTCCTCCCCCTGCTTGTGCTCTCTCTCTCAAATAAATGAATAAAATAAAAATAAAATCATGACTGTTTTTCATTGATTAGCCTTTAATCTTGAAATATCTAAGTTTGTTTCGTCTCTATTTCAACTCACTTTGTGTATGATTCAGATGATTTCCCCAAATCTGACTCTTAAATCCCACTGTCAGAAAGAAATAAAATACAAAGAATGTCCCATAAAAGAACATGTAATAATGTGAAGGTTTGCTCTTCATCAATAAAAGCCAAAATATGGACAACTAGACTTGCAAAATTGCAACACTGTGATTGAAATCTTTGAAATAAAAAAAATCACACAAGAATTCTAAATCCTCATTTCCAAAACATAGATAATTCCTTTTTTTCAAAAAAAAAAAAAAAAAAACTGTGGTAAAAACGCATAGCATAAAACTTACCATCTTAACTATTTTTAAATGTACAGCTCAGGGGTGTTAACTATATTCATGTTGTTGTACAACAGAGCTCTAGAACTTCTTCATCTTGCAAAAGTGAAACTCTGTACCTATTGAACAGCAATTCCTCATTTTCCCCTCCCCATAGCCTCTGGCAACCACCATTCTTTGTTTCTTTCTTTCTTTTTTAGTAATCTTTACACCCCAATGTGGGGCTCGAAATTATGACCCCAAGATCAAGGGTTGGATGATCTATGGACCGAGCCAGTCAGGCACCCCCTCCATTCTTTGTTTCTATTAGTCTGACCTTTTTAGAGACTTCCTATGAATGGAATCCTAGAGTATTTTGTCTTTTTGTCACTGGCCTATTTCACTTAGTGTAATGTCCTCAGGTACATCCATGTTGTAGCATGTGACAGGATTTCCTTTTTAAAGGCTGAATAATATTCCATTGCATGTATATACATTTTCTTCATCTATTCATCCATCAGTGGACATTTAGGTTGCTTTTATCTCTTGGCTATTGCGAATAATGCTGCAATGAATGTGGGTGTGCTCTCTGTCTCCAAGATCCTGTTTTCAATTCTTATGGATATAGACATAAAAGTGGGATTACTAGATTAGATGGTAGTTCTATTTTTAATTTTTTGAGGCATCTCCCTACTGTTTTCCATAGCAGTTGCATCATTTTACGTCCTGCTTTAAAGAAAACCACAGGCCCCAGATGGTGTCACTTAGGTTAAGGCCCCAAGCCAGTAAATCAAGACTTAATGTCTAACCAGACTACAGTTTCAACCACCTAGAAATGTAACCTTTAACTGGTCAACATGGGAATTTCCAGGTCCGTACTAGGAAATTTATTGATAGACCCATTCTATTCCCCATCGGAGGGCAACCTTGCCTAAAGCAATGGATTCTTTGCTAATAATTTCCTTTTCTCCACTTCCTCTCTACCTTTAAAAACTTTTCCTTTTCTGTAGCCCTTTGGAGTTCCCTTCTACTTGCTAGATGGGATGCTGCCCAATCCATGAATTGATTAAGAAAACCAATTAGATCTTTAAAGTTTACTTGATTGAATTTTTTTGGTATTTAACAATCCTCACCAACAGTGCCCAGGTTTCCAATTTCTCTGCATCCCCATCAACACTTGCTGACTTCTGTGGTTTTGATAGTGGCTATCCCAATGCATGTGAGGTGATATGTCATTGTGGTTTTGATTTATGTTTATCTAATGGTTAGTGATATTATACATCTTTTCTTATGCTTGTTCATTATTTGTATATCTTTGGAGAAATGTCTATTCAAGTCCTTTGTCCATTTTTTAATCAGGTTACTTTTATTGTTCTTGTTGAGTTGTAGTTCTTTATATATTCTGGATATTAACCTCTTAACAGATACATGATTTGCAAATATTTTCTTCTTCCTGTTGACCGCTTTTTCACTTTGTTGATTGTTTCCTCTGATGTGCAGACATTTTTAAGTTTGATGACGTTCGAGTAGTCAATTTTTTTGTTACCTGTGCTTTTGGTGTCATATCTCCAAAAAATCACTGCCAAATCCAATGTCATGAAGCTTTTCCCTTATGTTTTCTTCTAGAATTTTTATAGTTTTAGGTTTTGTGTTTAGGTCTTTAATCCATTATGAGTTGGTATATGGTGTAAGGTAAGGGTCCAACTTCATTTTTTTGCGTGAGGATATCCAATTTTCCCGATACCATTTATTAAAGACACTAATCTTTCCCTGTTGTGTGGTCTTGGCACCTTTGCTGAAGATCATTTGCAAGGGTTTATTTCTGGGCTCTCTATTCTGTCCCATTGGTTTCTATGTCTGTTTTTAAGCCCAAATGCATTTTTAAAATTAACATAGTTTTATAACATGTTTTGAAGTTGGGAAATATGAGGCCTCTAACTTTATTCTTTTTTGAGATTATTTTGCTATTTGGGGTCCTTTGAGATTCCAAATAAATTTTTGGATTTTTTTCTATTTCTACAAAAAATGCCTTGGGATTTGATAGGGACTGCATCAGTTCTGTAGATCACTTTAGGTGGCATGGGGCATATTAACCACATATAAAATCTTCCAATCCATAAACACAGGATTTAATTATGTCTTTCCATTTATTTATGTCTTCTTTAATTTCTTTCAGTAATGTTTTATAATTTTTGGTATATAAATCTTTTACCTCCATGGTTAAGTTTATTCCTAAGTATTTTATTATTTTGATACTATCATAAATGGAATTGTATTCTTAAATTCCTTTTCAGATCATTCATTGTCTGTGTATAGAAATGTGACCAATTTTTGTGTATTGATTTTGTATCCTCCAACTTTGCTGAATTTGTTAGTCCTCCTTAAATTTAACACTGGAAATATAAACCTTTCATGGGGAATTTTATTTCATTTAAACTTTGCTGGATCATTATTTGGTAATACAATAGATGACATTCTCAGCCATTATTCTATAGAAAATAAAGAAACTTTTTTGTAGTCATGTCTTTTATTTATTCTTTCATTGACTGATATGAATTGAGTGCCTACATATTCCAGGCACCATGCTTGGATCTGGGTTTATATTGATAAATAAAGCATGCTTGGTGTCTGCCTCTTCGAGTAGATTCTAGTAACCAAACAAATAAAAACAATGACAAATTGTGATAAGAACTGTGAAGAAAATGGTCCAGGAGTCAAGTCAGGGACCATAGAGAGGTCTCTTTGGGGAGGTGACATGAAAGCTGAGGCCTGGAAGATGGAGACCACTGGTGAGGATGGGTGGGGAGGGACAGTGGGGCCACCATCAGGGGAGAGACCTCTTGTTTACAGGAGTTTCCAGAAACAAAAAGGAGGTAAATACAGCTTGAGTGTAGTAGGTGAGGAGAAAAAGACAGGAGGTGGAGGTAGGAAAGGTCATGCCTTTTGCAAAGCCTGAGGAGGAATAATATTGGATTGTTGTTTAGCAAAGGAACATTCATAGGGTATTTCAAAGTCCATCGGTTGCTTTCTATATGCAGATGAGTGGATGGCTAGATGAGTGAGCCCTCTCCAATGTTTTACCATGCTCTCAACCATGCTCAGACAAGACAGAGCAATTCTTGGCTTGAACTCTCTGGGGAGCACCTAAACTATAGATGTGTTGTGTGATTGGGAGGAAAGAGATGCCAGGTGGTGAAAATGAAGGACCTAACTCATGTTCCTCCTCTATTAGAAAGCTCTCCCACGTGCCACGCAGTCAGAAAGTACAGTGAACATTGCAAAAGTCTTAACATGAGTCTGAACAGATTGCCAATGAAATGCAAGTAGAATAATTTTCAGTAATATAAAAATTGGGCCTAAAACTAACCCTCCAAGGAAAATGTATGTAGATACTCCATTTCTTGGTTTGTTGAGGAGAAATTTGGAAGAGAATTTGAGTATATCTAACAAGCTAATTTGCCTACTCTTTTGGGAAAAGTCATTTTTGCTCTCTTTCATTTTCTAAAAGGGGCTAACCATTGTTCCATATGGCCCCTGAGTTAACTAGTTGAATTAAGATAAAAGGAAACCATTATACTCAAGTTCTTCCAAAACTTTCCCACACGAGCCAATTGGATTAAATACGTTAGAGCATGTTCTGTAGAAAGAGAACTCATAGGTCATTTATGTAGGCTACTTACTGGGTTCAGTGGCCAAAGAAGGAAGAAGTGATACCAAACACTGCCCCCACACTGCACTCTATCCATAACTTCAAGGCGCTACCTTGTATGGTCTGGCCTCTCCCTGCGGGGTGGATGGGCAGGGGGACTACTAGTCACTAGTTTCTTTCAACAAAGAAACAAGCACTTTCAGTTGCTTGTTCAACAGGTGAGTGTAAGGGACTGCATCAGATCTTAATGAGTCATCTCAATGAACAGGGTTGTGCATTGTGCTGATCATACCCTGGGGCTAGGGCTGTTTTCCTTTCTGGTCCAACTCAGTTCCAAAGCAGGGCTTCCTTCCCTTCTTCTCCAAAGCTATTATTACAGATGTGGGGCTTCCTTCTCAATGATTCATTTACTACAAAGTTCTGCTCATTAAGAGGCAAAGGTACTTCTAGTTAGAGGAGATGGTGGCTAAGTATTTGCTCAACTGCTTTATCTTGTTTTTTTTTGCTTAGTAAACCCAACAACCAAACCATTTTTGGGTCAAGTCATGGTGATCAGCACAAGATTCTTACTTTTGCTTTCTTTTCCTCATGGTTCAAGATGAAATATTCACAAATAGAATTTCAAGAAACTCCTTGTATAACCATACTTTGAAAAACTATCCTCTGAGGGTAACAATAGCTGAGGATTCACGTGGGGCCCTCTGGAAAGGATTGAGGCACACCATTACAGAAAAGTTACGGGGCACCTGGGTGGCTCAGTCGGTTAGGCATCCCACTCTTGATTTTGGCTCAGGTCATCCTGAGATCAAGCTCTGATTTGGGCTCCATGCTGGGTGTGGAGCCTGCTTAAGAATCTCTCTCTCCCTCTGCTCCTCTCTTGCATGTGCATGTATGCTCTCTCTCTCTCTCTCTCTCTCTCAAAAGAAAAAAGAAAGAAAGAAAGAGTGAAAGAAAGAAAGAAAAAGAAAGAAAGAAAGAAAAGTTCCAAGCTAGTGTTTTCCAGATGGCAGATTTATTTGTGGGGTCCACTAGCTTTCTTCCAGAAATTAAAAAATTTGCTTTCATTTTGATAGTAAACTTAAAAGTCTAATATAGGCATATTCTGGAATCATCAGAATGAACCTGTTGTATGTTTGTGTTTAGGATCTTCTTGGGGCACGGTAGTACTATTTTGACTATTTTCAGATAATGGAACATAAACAAAGATGAACTTAGTATGATCTATTTCAGCCAGATGGGTGGCAAATAATATTAACCATATATTGTTTGATTGGGCATTCATCATAGTTTGATTAAAAAAAAAATAATGGCTGAATTGATTCATAACAGGTGTGTGGTAGATATGCCATGCTGAACGCAAATATTGAATTAATGTTTTTTTGCTTTAGTTTTATTGTTTTGATTATACTTCATTTACAATTTGGTTTTTTATATGAGAGCTGCAAATTGAAGATTATAATTAGTTTTAAATTCACACATACTTAAGGAATATTATAATAAAAAAATTGTCAACATTGGGAGATGCTAGCGAAGCGTTTTTTTTTTTTTTTCTTTAAAGGGGTCCAAACATTTCTCAGGTTTGAGGAACATCCTGCTAAATTAACAAATTTGATGACAAAAGGTGGACCCTCTTGCTCTCCTACCTTAAAATGGTTGTTCTGGTGGTTCTCAACCCTGATCACACTTCAGAATCAACTGAGGAGCTTTAAAAAAATACTATACTATATCAGCTATGTTAATATCAGATATAGCTGTACTAATATAATAAAAAAATAGTTTTAAGACAAAAATTCTTACTAGAGGTAAAGAATGGCATTTTATAATGATAAAAAGTTTAACCCATCAAGCAAAATAGAAACTATAAATATATATACATGTACCAACAGAACCCCAAAATACATGAAGCAACACAGACAGAATTGAAGGGAGAAACAGAAAATGATAGTCGAAGACTTCAATATCCCACTTTCAATGACGTACAGAACAACCAGGCAGAAAATCAACAAGGAAATAGAAGACTCAAACAATACTACAAACCAACTAGAGCTAACAGGCATCTATGGAACACTAACAACAGAATACACATTCTTCTCAAGTGCTTATGGAACATTCTCCAGGATGGATCATATATAAGGTCATGCAAAAAGTCTCAATAAATTTCAAAGGATTGAAATCATAACAAAATATGTTCTGACCACAATGGAGTGAATTAGAAATCAGTAACAAAAGGAAATTTGGGACATTCACAAATATGTAGAAATCAAACAACATACTTGTAAACAATCAATGGGTCAAAGAAGTAATCACAAGGGAAATTAGAAAACACTTAGAGATAAATAAAAAGGAAAACACAACATACCAAAACTTATGGGATGCAGCTAAGGCATCAAGGGGAAATTATAGCTTAAATACCTATATTGAGAAAAAAGAGGGGTGCCTGGGTGGTGTAGTCGGTTAAGCGTCTGACTCTTGGTGTTGGCTCAGGTCGTGATCTCAGGGTCTTGGGATCAAGCCCCAAGTTGGGCTCCACACTCAGCGTCGAGTCTGCTTGAGACTCTCTCCCTCTCCCTTTGCCCCTACCCCCTTCTCTCTCTCTTTCTGAAATAAATAAATCTTAAGAAGAAAAAAAGGAAGAAAGACTTAAAATCAATAACCCAACATTTCACCTTAAGAAACTAGAAGACAAAGAGCAAACTAAACCCAAAGAAACAGAAGGGAGTAAAAGAATGAATAATAGAGTGAAAAATAAATGAAACAGAGAATAGAAAAAGAGTAGAGAAAAATATGAAACCAAAAGTTGATTTTTTGAGATCAATAAAACTGACAAACCTTTAGCTGAAAAGAAGAGACTGAAAGTGCTAAGATCAGGAATGAAAGAGGAGACATTACTATCAACCATACAGACATAAAAGGACTATAAAGGAATACTATAAACAATCGTATGCCAAAAAAATTAGATAACCTAGATGAAATGGATAAATTCTACAAAGATTCAAACTAGAAAACTAATTCAAGAAGAGATAGAAAATCTGAGTAGATCTATAGCGAGTAAAAAATTGAGTTAGTAATCCAATCCCATAACAATCCATTTTCCCACAAAGAGAAGCTCACATCAGCATGGTATCACTGGTGGATTTTACCAAATATTTAAAGAAAAATTAACACCAATTCTTCACAAACACTTCCAAAAACAGAAGGAAACCTTTCCCAAGTCATCCTATAAGCATTACATTGAGACCAAAAGCAGACAACGTGTCCGAAAACGACAGACCAATATCCTTTATGAAAATGAATGCAAAAGTCCTCAACAACACACTAGCGGACTGAATCCAGTAACATGTAAAAAGGATTATACACCATAATCAAGTGAGATTTATTCCAGCAATGCAGGTCAATTTAACATACAAAAACGAATAAAGGACCAAAACCAAAACAAAACAAAACAAAGAACATCTCGATAGACACAGAGAAAGCAATTGACAAACATGACATATGACACCCTTTCATGATTAAAAACACTTAACAAACTGGGAACAGGAGGGAACTTCTTCACCCTGATGAAGGGCATCTACAAAAAGCCCCACAGCTAACATCATAGTTAATGGAGAAAGACCATAAGCTTTCTCCCTAAGATCAGGAACAAGACACTATTTACTTTTATTCAACATTGTATTAGAAGTTCTAGCTAGGGCAATTAGACAAGAGAAATAAACAAAAGACATCTGTATTGGAAAAGAAGAAGTAAAACTATCTCTATTTACAGATGATATAGTCTTGTATATAGAAAATCGTAAGGAATCCACCAAAACCACTGTAAGAGCTAATAAACTTGGTAAGGTTGCAAGATAAATAGACAAAAATCTTGCTTTTAGCTTTTGGCAGCTGTGAGGCTGGGGAGATCTGAGGCAGGCTGAGGAAGTCAAATCTCATTGTCCTCCTACCCTTCAACTTTTCCCCAAAGCCCCTCAATAAAATGATTTGATTCCCTTCACCTCAAAGTGTTTTTTTGTTTTTGTTTTTTTTTCGCTTCCATACACTAGCAAGAATTTGATAATTAAATTAAGAAAAACAATTCCATTTTCAATATCCTCAAATAGAATAAAATACTTAGGGATATATTTAATCAAAGAAGTGCAAGGATTAGGCATTGAAAACTAAAAAATATTATGGAGGGAAGCCTGTCTGGCTTAGTCAGTAGAGCATGTGACCCTCAATCCCATGGTCGTGAGTTCAAGCCTCATGTTGGGCATGGAGACTACTTAAAATAAATAAATGAATAAATAAATAAATTAATTAATTAAAACAAAACAAAACATTATTGAAAGAAAGACCTAAATAAATAAAAAGATATCCCATATTCATGGATTTGAAGATCCAATATGGGTTAATAGGGCACTGTTTTCCCAAGTTGGTCTAGAAATTCAATGCAATCCCTACGAAATTCCAGCTGGCTTTTTTTTTTTTTCAGAAACTGAAAAGCTGATCCTAAAATTCATTCTTTGTTGTCCTGTGCATCGTAGGATATTTAGCAGCATCTCTGGCCTCTACCTGCTAGATGTCAATTCTCATCAATCCTTGGGTAAAATGAGTTCTGGAAGACAGAGGTTTGGAAGTTCCCTCATGCTCAAAAGCATTGGATGGCGTGGAAATGTGGGGAGGCAGCAAGAACATCGGCTACGGTTAACACCTGTACCACTCAGAATCACTTGTGTCCCACATTAATTAATTTCATGCTGTAACTGATTCTTTCAGGTGATGGCTGGTCACAGTAAAAAAAAAAAAAGGAAAATCTTATAGTAGGGAGGGAGGTTAGTGGGAGAGCTACAATCCCCATTTCTGAAGATGGTCTCCAGGCCATAATAAACCCTCATTTTCTTCCTCCTCTCTCAGCCTTGGAGATGGTATATTTTTTGCATGAAAGGCATCAAGTTATCTCTTCTTGCCTTTTTCTCCTCAGGTGAGGGAAAAGATACTCCTATTTTTCCTCCATCAATATAAATATCCCATGACAAATACCCACATATATTTGTGTGGTCTACATACCTAGAATTCTGTGGTCACCTAAACCCAAGAAAAAAATGCAGTGAGAAGAAACTAGCTGTTACTGGTACTTGTTAAGTAACAGGGCAGTCCTTGGGCATCAGAAATGTATTCATTAATATTTACTTCCTTGTTCCTTTTGAAAAAAAATTTGAGGAAGCTTATTAAAAACAGATTATTGAAGGGTCCCCAGCCTGAATATCAATTGTGTTCAACATCAGAATAAACGTTTCCAGATAGGGGCACCTGGGTGGCACAGTGGGTTGAGGGGTCCGACTTGGTTTTGGCTCAGGTCATGATCTCATGGGTCGTGAGATCGAGCCCCACATCGGGCTCCATGCTCAGTGGGGAGGAGTCTGCTTGAAGATCCTCTCCCTCTGCCCCTCCCCCTGCTCTCTCTCTAAAATAAATACATATTTTTTTTTAAAGATTTTATTTCTTTGACAGAGAGAGACACAGCGAGAGAGGGAACAGAAGCAGGGGGAGTGGGAGAGGGAGAAGCAGGCTTCCTGCTGAGCAGGGAGCCCGATGTGGGACTTGATCCCAGGACCCTGGGATCATGACCTGAGCCAAAAGCAGATGCTTAACGACTGAGCCACCCAGGCGCCCCTCAACATATCTTTTAATTGAGCAACTACTCACAATAGGCCAGGCACCATTTGGCCTGAGGAACCGAAGACAAATGAACACAGTCCCTGACCTCAAGTTGCCCACAGTCCATTGGAAAAGATAAAACAAGCCTGAAAGTAGCTGTGATATGAAACATGTGGGTCAGAGCCAGGGGAGAAATGCTGGTAGAGACGTGGGCAGCCGGGCAGACCCCTCGGACAGGCCTGTGCCCCCGCAGGATTCAGATGCCCCCCAACACCTTCTCCTTGGGCCAGGATTAGATGGGAATTTATTTTTCTGGCTATATAATGTTTTTTTTTTAATTTTATTTATTTATTTGAGAGACAGAGAGAATGAGAGAGAAAGCACATGAGATGGGGGGAGGGTCAGAGGGAGAAGCAGACTCCCTGCTGAGCAGGGAGCCCGATGCGGGACTCGATCCAGGGACTCCAGGATCATGACCTGAGCCGAAGGCAGTCGCTTAACCAACTGAGCCACCCAGGCGCCCTGGCTATATAATGTTTGCACTCTCTTAACTATTGTTAATGCTAAGGCAATGTACTTAGTATGCATTTCTGTAGGAAGCATTACTTATATTGGTTGAGGGGCTTGTGGGAGCCTAATAGTACTTTTGAAACTTAACGTTAGCAGGGTTGCCAGATTAAAAATACAGGACTTCCATGGGGTGCCTGTGTGGCTCAGTCAGTTAAGCGTCTGCCTTTGGCTCAGGTCATGATCCCAGGGTCCTGGGATGGAGCCTCCCATCAGGCTCCCTGCTCAGTGGGGAGCCTGCTTCTCTCTCTCCCTCCACCCCCCCCCCCGCGCTTGTGCTCGAGTGCTCTCTCTCCCTCTCCCTCTCTCAAATAAATAAAATCTTTAAAAAATAATAAAAATACAGGACATTCAGTTACATGTGAATTTCAGATAAACAAACGAATGTTTTAGTATAAGGATGCCCCCAATATTGCATGGGACATAAACTAAAAAGGTGTTCGTTGCTTATCTGAAATGACAGATGGGACACAAAGATGACCTCTACATGTTACGTGGTAGGAGTCATTTAGAAGAGCTCAAAGAGGGAATGATACACTTTTATACTAAAACACTTGTAATAATCTTTCTATAAGTAAAATGCCAGAGTATTCAAAGCATTATGCAACCAAAACAATTTTTTCTTTTTTTCTTTTTCTTTTTTAGTATAAGTATGTCCTATGCCGTGTTTGGGGAAAAAAACCTATTCATTGTTTACCTTAAGTTCAAATGTAATTCTGACTTGACTGGGTGTATTTTTATTAGCTAAATCTAGCAACTGAAAGCATACGCAGTCTTCAGCTGTACATTGTTCTTTTCCTGTTTCCTCATGACACGCCCAGCCACTTAAGAATCTAAGATACCAGTGAGTGGTGACCCCAGAGTGATTTGTCCCTACCTAGTGGTGAACCCAGTCCATGTCTGTACCTTCAATGCTCTGCTTAATCACTTACGCAACACTTACCGAATGTCAGCTACAGAGTCAAAAAAAAAAAAAAAAAAAAGAGTCTTTGCTTGCCATTTAGCAGAAGGGGCTATATTGAGGCAAATTGCTCTAAAATCTCTCCTAGGCAGCACCCTAGACGAATGTGCAGGTACAGAGGGTCACAAAGATGACTTCTACATGTTTAAGAGGTAGAGGTCTTCTAGGAAGATTTCAGACTGAATGATCTCTTTATCCTATAAAAGTCATAATCTTATCTTTTTCTAACTAAAATTCCAGACTATTAAAACAATATGAGATTTGGGACTATTTGTTGTTATATTTAAGGACTAACTCCAATCCTTTGGGAAAAGGGACTTTCTACTTGATAGGCAAATGTTTTTCTCATTCATTCTTTTCCCTCAGCTCCTTCCTCTCTTGAAGGAGCTAGGAAATTTTGGGGAGGACCAGGGGGTTAGGGGCAGTGAGATTCACCGTGAGGACACTTTAATTAATTTTTTAAAAGATTTATTTATTATTTTAGAGATGGGGGAGGGTCAGAGGGAGAGAGAGAATCTTAATCAGACTCCCCTACTCAGCACGGAGCCCAACACCGGGCTCGATCCCAGGACTCTGAGATCATGACCTGAACAGATATCAAGAGTCAGATGCTTAACCCACTGAGCCACCCAGGTGCCCCAAGGACAGTTTAAGCCAGCTACTGACAGCAACAATCTATTTTCTCCCTCTTCCCCAAACCTGTTTTTTCTAAGCGAGACTGTCTACTCTGCCACTTTTTTTTTTCCTCCTTCATCAGTTACTACCTCATCCACAAGATATCCTCTGCTAGAACGTGAGTCCCAAGTGAGATGGGCCTCATGAAGCATAGGAAACTGGTATATTTTTCTCATGAAAGGCATCAAATTATCTCTTCTTGCCTTTTTCCCCTCAGGTGAGGGAAAAGATACTCCTATTTTTCCTCCATCAATATAAATATCCCATGACAAATACCCACATATATTTGTGTGGTCTACATACCTAGAATTCTGTGGTCACCTAAACCCAAGAAAAAATGCAGTGAGAAGAAACTAGCTGTTACTGGTACTTGTTAAGTAACAGGGCAGTCCTTGGGCATCAGAAATGTATTCATTAATATTTACTTCCTTGTTCCTTTTGAAAAAAAAATTTGAGGAAGCTTATTAAAACAGATTATTGAAGGGTCCCCAGCCTGAATATCAATTGTGTTCAACATCAGAATAAACGTTTCCAGATAGGGGCACCTGGGTGGCACAGTGGGTTGAGGGGTCCGACTTGGTTTTGGCTCAGGTCATGATCTCATGGGTCGTGAGATCGAGCCCCACATCGGGCTCCATGCTCAGTGGGGAGGAGTCTGCTTGAAGATCCTCTCCCTCTGCCCCTCCCCCTGCTCTCTCTCTAAAATAAATATTTTTTTAAAAAGATTTTATTTCTTTGACAGAGAGAGACACAGCGAGAGAGGGAGCACAAGCAGGGGGAGTGGGAGAGGGAGAAGCAGACTTCCTGCTGAGCAGGGAGCCCGATGCGGGGCTCGATCCCAGGACCCTGGGATCATGACCTGAGCCGAAGGCAGACGCTTAACGACTGAGCCACCCAGGCGCCCCATAAATAAATAAATCTTAAAAAAAAAATAAATGTGTCCAGATGGCAGGAGAGATCAATTTACATGTGGGATTGGGGAGTGTCCTTAGAAATTTCTGAGTTTGTTCTGAGAGGAGAGATTTGCAAAAGGCAGGCGGTTTAGTTCAGGAAAGCAGAGTTTGCAACACTGTTTTATCAAGGCGGTGCTCCATCCAAGTTTTAAGTTGAGGTTGTGAGAAGGCAAAGAGCAAGCGAATGAGCTCCCTGTCCAGGAGCTGTGGGACAGGGTGGCAGTGGTGGCGCCTTCCGGGTACTCATCGCAGGACGTCGCAATGTCTGGCCCGGGCATCGGCCCGCTCTGCTGTGTGTAGCCTGTGAAAGCATCAGTTGTAGTGACTTTGTACATGAAAGTTTATCAAGTCTAAGCACGACAACAACAAAACCAAAGACTTCTGGCCCCAGTGTTTATTATATAAAATTGTTCACAGCAATAGGGTTTAAGACAAAAACACAAATACAAGTTGACTTCATAGAAACACTGAACACATTGGTTATGTCCTTCCGCAACTCAACCAACATACAAACACGGTCAGAACCACCCATTTGGTTCAAATTGTGGATGTCACACATTCGATAATTATTTTCCACGCCACCTCCTTGAGCGAGGCCCTGCACTGCTGTAGATGCTGGGGATACAGCCATGAATAAAAGAAGGTCCTTGTGCTCAGAGAGCTTCCAGTCTCGTGGGGGCAGACATATACCGGACAAAAAACAAATACATAACATGTCAAGTAGTCACAGGAAGGAGTGGAAGGAAGGAAGGTTTCTGTACACAGAATTCTTAAGAGCAATCTGGGGCTGCCTTTTAAAGGTCGCAGGTCGGGGGAAAAGATACAAACCCTAAATTATATTTAAAAAATAACTTTATAGGTTGTAAATTTCTGGTCAGATTCTAAAGTTCATAGCTCTGAGCAGTGTTTCTAATTTTCGAATTAGAATCTATACTAGTAAGTAAGTACTTTATGGCTATCCTAATGGAATGACCCACATCATACGTGAGGGCAAGGGTAGATATAAACACACATGTGTTTACACACCCGTGTCATTATTTACATGTATATTCACCTATACTAGAGATTTCTGGCTGTAATGATACAAATGTAATTGATTATGTTCAGCCTCCCCAAGAACTATCAACATTGTATTCCTGAGGCAGTCTCCTGGTGTTCCCAAGTACAGGATGTTTCCAAGTAAACTATTCTTCAGAAAGAACACCTATCATACCTTACAAGGAAGCACTTCCTGATTATGCTACACGTAGACCATCATGAAGAATGGAAAGGAACTGCATTTTCATGTCTAGAAGACAAGGCAAAAATGAGGGGTTTTTGTTCACTGCTGTTGAGACGCTTGTTCACTGAAAATCACAGAGGGTCTTCAAACCTTATGACATCAAACTTCCACATGCTAAGGACCTAACCATTCCATTGGTGTCTTCTGAATGTAAGGTGTAAGTCTCCCCTCCTCCACGCCCCACAGAGGTACATCCCGTGTAAAGCGACTTTCTCCCTGGGCCTGGGTGCTGGATAGGACCACTGCGTCAGCGTGGGTCGAGAGCCAGGGCTGGTGCAGGGGTCCTAACACAGTCCCAATCTCCTCTGTAAAGAAGCAAATTTCCAGAGATGGGACCTCTACAAATAGAGGGCCGACCCAGAAGATCTGCCTGAAACTAGATGTCTCCGGTCAGAAAGATCAAAAGGGGAGTGTGTTTGGGTCACTTTAGGGATTCTCCAGCAGAGACCTGCGTCTCCCAGGGGCCTCCCCGATCCCCGCTACCCTCTGCTGGAAGCCGGGGCTGCGGGTCCAGGAAAGTGCATGGTGTGCTCCATGGAGCTGTGGTTATGCCGAGGCGGAGCTGCCTCAGAGCGGCTGCCTTCCATCTTTTCTTCCCCACAGATGAACCTGGGGCGTCAGCAGGGACGATGACAGCAAATAATACTGGCCTTAGGTTATGTACATCCCAGTGCACTGTGTTGCTGCATCTCCCTTCCCTTGGGAGGCCACCAAAATTCCTAGACTTTCCTTCCTACGAAGGGTCTCCATGACTAATTTAGGAATGCACTCCAGGTGGCCTTTGAAAAACATGATGTAATTCTTAAAAATGAGGTTTTCCCCCCAGTTACACTTTCTTCCTTACGTTGATAGTAAACGTTCACTTTCTTGAGTGTGTGTAAGCGGGGGAGAAGGGACACCTGCATATCCCACATGGGACAGAGGAGCTGGCCTGGTTCAAAACATGACATGGATAAGTTACATGCCAGTTATATCTCAATAAAACTAAGAAAGGAAAAAAGCCAACAAAAACCAAGACACAGATGAACAACCCCACAGCATGTTAATAATTAAAAGCTGATTAGACGCGTTACTCTTATTTTTCACGAAAGTCACCTGCTTTCCTCCTACTGAATGATTCTACTTCTTACTCTGTCTGTTCTATCAGGAGCATTTTCTGGTCCCAAGGCTTCCTGCATACGCTGTGACTAACCTCTACATACTCCCTTATCTTAAAATATCATAATAACTTCTCTGATTAGACAGTTGTCCCTTTCTCTATCACTTCACTGATTGCAAATTCGAATCAGAAGCTACTGTTCTACTAGGTTGGGAATTAGGTTGTGAGTCAGGAAGTATTAATGTATAGGACAAGATGGCCTGGTTTGGATCCTAAACCACAGCAGGGAGAGGTGACTGTGATGTAGGAGCCAAGGTTTTGGGGGCACATGGACAGGGTTCCCATGAAAATTCTAAGGATCACATTTCTGGCACCTGCAGACGTTTTCTAGGGTAAGCTATTTTATAGAAAACCAGTGGTAATGGTATCGGGCTTTTCTCGAGAAATTTCCCGAGGGCCTACTTTGGTGTCCAAAGTATCTAAATACCTCCTGAAAAATGCTGAACTGTAACACTGAGAATGAAGGACGAGTCGGCGACACGGATAGCCACAGGCTCTCGGTGACGGTGTCACCCGACAGGAACACAGTGACTCTGTGCTTACCACAAAACCGTTAGCACAGCCATACTTGAGATGTCATCAGAGACACAGAGAACATTTTCTGGATTTCACTCATTTCATCAGGCAGGTCCAGGGATTGGTCTTTCAAGGGTCTGTGCGTGGAAAAGAATAGAGAGAACTTCTGTCCCACGGAGAAGTACTTGCCTGCATTTTCGGACCGGTGACCCAAAGACGTTTTCCTTGATCCTCTGCATAGTTACGGGGCTAAGTGAGAACCCAGGCTTCGAGCGCAGCTCCCACAGGACTCCCAAGTATTCTAGAGCTCGCTTCTGGTCACTCGGTTTCCTGGTTCAGGGATTCTTCGCTGAATTTGCTTCCACTGCTTTCATCTTCATTAGAATAGTTTCCCGAATCTTGACTGGTTTGGGAATTATATTTTTTGTGCTTTCCATCGGTTTGGTTAGTTTCTTCTACTGCCGTGATAGTGTTTGTGTTTTCAATTATAAAGCATCTTTCTGTTTGTTCCTCGGAAGTGAAAAGGAGGAGATTCCGGAGCGGTTGCTCAGAGAAATACTAATTTAAAAAAAAGGGGGAAGAATAGGAACAGATTGTTTAAAATAATGAGAGTTTTTGGTTCCAACGGCTTCAGTGTCTTACATCCACTACCGAGAAAACCAGTGGTAATGGTTTATATTAATAAACATATTAAAAACTAGCTAGGAGCCTATCGACTGCCATCTAACATTTAGAATAAGCCCCTCACTAGTGAGGTCCCGTGCCTCTTGGCACTGTCTTGGGGCAGGTACATGAAGAGGACCCAGGATGGGGCACAGGGGGCTGGTGAGCATGCGAGAGTGAAGGAAAGGGGTGTGCGCTGGGACTGTGGAGAGTTTCTTTTGAAACTTTATAGCATAATGGCATTTGCTCAAGTTCTCTCTCTTTTTTAAAGAAGATTTTTTTTAAAGATTTTATTTATTTATTTATTTGACAGAGAGAGACACAGAGAGAGAGGGAACACAAGCAGAGGGAGTGGGAGAGGGAGAAGCAGGCTCCCCGCTGAGCAGGGAGCCCGATGCGTGGCTCAATCCCAGGACCCCGGGATCATGACCTGAGCTGAAGGCAGATGCTTAACAATTAAGCCACCCAGGCGGCCCTGCTCAAGTTCTCTTAAGTGACCTGCTTAACTTCACAGAGTTAACATATGCAAACATACTGTAGCAGATCAACAATTCATGTTCGGGTGTCGCTATAGCTCCAAAGCCGGAGCTCCAAGCGATATTCCCAAGGCAGGCAACCTGAACCCCCGCCCTAGGTGGACACACCATCCCCAGGCTAGGTCCTGGGCTTAGGTCTTTGTCATTTAGTGCTTTCAGTAAATATGCCAACCTCACGGGGGGGGGGGGGGGGGGGGGGGAGGGAGCAAACAGGAGCCTGTGAGGTGTCCCGAAAGGAGACTCATATTTCATTTTCTGTGATGTCATCCACAGAATGCACTGATGAGGATGCTGTAGGCTTTGGGTGAATACCCAGCTTTTCAATGATAAAACAAATGCCAAGGTAGCCAAACTGAAGAAAAATATGAGATTAAGGACAAACCTTAACTATTCCACGTTATATGATATTAAATGACTGTTTCTAAAGCCAATTTGCTGAAAGTGAAGAAAATATCCCAGTGTGTATATTTTCCGGATATCAAGAAAATGCATATATTCTGTGGACATCAAATATAGTTCCCATTCGTTTTAAGAAAAATCCACCCATTGACAAAGAAAAGTCACATACCTCATCTATAGTGGAAGGAGGTTTACTTGATGGAAAGAACACATAACTGATACATCTAAAGAGAAGTTTCATGACATAGATGACAACCGGGATGGAAAACAATGCAGCACAAACTCCAGCTATGAGCCAGGTTTTGGAAGTATTTCCTAAAAATAAGTAAGTGATGTTAAGCTTCAACATAGATCTTGACACCCAAATATGTTCACAATGCTGACAGTTTAGGTGGATGGAATATAGCTATGTGAAAGGAAATATAAAAATCTATGAAATGATGTACCCTTAGAAATATTTCTGGTAACATGGGGCATACAAGAGCTGTAGGCAATGCATTCCCTTTATCTCTCTATTTATAAGTAGGCTCCATGCCCAATGTGGGGCTGGAACTCATGACTCCGAGATCAAGAGTCACACGCTTTACTGACTGAGCCAGCTAGGCATGCCTCCCACCCCCTCTTTTTAGGCAATGCATTTCCATTTAAAGAGTGGCCCAGCAAGGTGAAGGATGCAATGTTGACATTTAGCTCCCCAACAGTGCAAAGTGTTCTCTAGCAGTTCCTGATACAGAGTTTGCATAATTAAAACCATTCCGTGACCAATCAGCATCTGCAAGTCAACACTGCAAACTGTAAAATACACAATGGGACTTAACCATTCCCACGGAACAAAATTCACAATTGAACTAATGAAGTGATCCCCACGTGATAATTATATTAAGAATTATGTAAAGAAAAAACCCAAAACCCACCTAAAATAGTCTTATTAAATGTTAAAAGAGTAATTATTAAAGGCAATTTAATTATGTGCGTATTGAATGAAATATAAAGCATTCAAAAACACTGAACTGCGCAGTAAAAATATTTTCTAAAACCGAAGGACTTAGCCTGAAGGTCTACTTTTGATTCATGTAGCTCATGAAGAAAGTATTCTCCTTATGCTTTTGTAGTAAGAAGGAAATATTTTACAAACTCCAGTGAATTTGAATTATTTTTTGAAAGTTCAGTTACATTAAAAAAAAAAGAGAGAGAGAGATATAATGGAAGATTCTGACCTGGTTTTGTTTTCTCGCACACAATATCACTAAAAACACTGCTTTTATTCCACTTTCCTTCTTGAATGAGTGCTCTGGCTTTGACACAATATACAGTCAGTGGTTTCAATTTAGGAAAAGTAAAATCTGTTCTATTCTCTCGAATTTTTCTCTGTAAGAAAATAAGTAGATCATTGATAAAATTTAGTCACCTTATGAAATCAGATAGGGAATGTTGATTTCCTAAATTCTCTAAATATTCAGTCTAAGACTGGCCTCTCCCAACCACTTAGTTGGTGTATGTTTAAGAAATACACATTTGTTTTGGACAACACATTACGACCCAAGTCAAACTTAAAAATGCTGCTTCCAAAAAGGAATTATGACATATTCCTAAGACAACTCTAATTTATAAGTACCTGTTGATTTGGTTTAACTGCCGTTGTTATTTCCTCTCCTCGGTGGCAGAATATTTAGGAGTGGGGGCTCTGGCCTTAAATTGCCTGTATTAGGGCATCGCTTATAGCTATGTGGCCTTAGGCAAGTTGTTTCTTTTCTCTCGGCCCTATTTCCAGATCCGTAAAATGAGGACAATTACCACTCCTCCCTGCAGTAGTCAGCTATTGCCACAATAGTATCGTATAACAAATCACAAAATAATGACAACAAAATAACGTCATGCAATGTCACATAATATAACAAAACATCCTGTGGCTCAAAACCCATTTATTTTTCTCACTCACGCGTGTCCTGACTGGCTGTGGAGCCCGTACTGAGGCCATGGGTCCTCCCCAGGTCCCTCATCCTCCTTGGACCAGAAACCAAGTGCAGCATGCTTTCCTCTTGGCAAACGAGAGAAGCCCAAGAGCCAAGCCAAACCGTCCTCACACCACAACCACCCACATTCTACTGTTTGAAGCCCGGCATCAGGGAAGCGATAAGAGATACTCCATTCCAAGTGTCTGCCGAACTATTTAATCAGGCAGTCAGTCTGCCAGGACTGTTTTGAAGAATGACGGAGACAATTCATGTAAATTACCACAGCACCTGATGCATAATAAGCTTTCAATAAATCCGAGTTGCTATTATGATTGTAATCACTGACAGGATAGGATGGCAAATGATATTAATCTCTACTATCTGTCAAGCGATGTGCTAAGTGTTTTCATATGTTACCACATTTTAAGATTTTTTAAAAAAAATTTTTAAATAATCTCTACATGCAATGTGGTGGGGCCCGAACCCACAGCCCTGAGATCAAGAGCTGCACGTTCTACCGACTGAGGCAGCCAGGGGCTCCTCTTATGTTACCTCATTTTTAAAAAAATGGAGTTACTACGACCACCACCACTTTAGAGAAGAGGAAAAAAAACCTCAGAGAGGTAAAGCACCCTGGCTAAGGTTACACAATTTGATGGTTTGAGACACAAATACAGGTTTTTCCTGATGTAAGAACAACCGAGAACTGACTGTAATTCTCAGTGGGCTGAATTATGCTTTCGTTACAGGGTGTTCAGATAGTTAAAAGGAAAGTAGCCAAGTCATTATAATTTTCTTAGATTTCCAACAGAAAATAAAGTCAAGTTACAGAATTTATCCACCCAACTACACAAGATTTTTCAAGGTTGATTCCTTGATTGTAATTCCACAGGGAAAAGAGATCTAGAATCCTGTGCATTATCCGATGTTGTGTACTGCCTTTGTCCGTGGTTTCCTAATTTTAGTGTTTAAACCTGTGTTTCTTGACTCTTTTTCATGACTACCCCTGCCAAGGAGACTTTTCAGAGGACTGTTTTCAAATCCTTCCTCTGCCATGAAATTGAACAGTAAGGAACAGGGTTTTGTGTGGCAAAGCTTAACTCTGGAGGCGTGCTTTCCTCTCGGAGTGCCACAAACCACTGGACCAGCTGAGATTTTGCCCCCTTGGAGGTACCCTGCCCCCAGGGCATAGCTGGCAAAGTCTGGAGGTTTTTTGGTTGTCACTACTGGGAGGCAGTGCCACTGGCCACCAGCAGACAGAGGCCAGAGAGGCTGCTAAGCACCCTACAATGCACAAGACAGCTCCCACAGCGGAGAATTATCCAGTCTGAATGTCCCCAGTGTCGAGACACTCTGGTTTAGATAAATACCCAGGAATCATGTTAAAAGCACAAATTCCCAAGTTCCATCCAAGAGATTCTGATTTGAGTAGTAAGAGGCACAGGGATCCGAATGTTAACAACACACCGGGATGCCCAGATGCAGGTGATCCGTAACTACGCCGTCAAACAGGGAGAGATGCTAATATTCTTCATGTTGTCATCACAGTCTTAATGCCTAAAAATTTCCCTAAAATTTTAACTTCAAACTTTGTTTCCCCAAAATCCTAGTTACAACCCTACATTATAGATTAACAACACATAGTTGTTGTTTTTGTTTTTACCTCAGCATTTGAAGTATTTTCCCAAAATATAATTTCATAAATTAGTGGGTAATGATGGTTCACAGGCTTGTTTTCAGACTCTTCGGGAGCGCTGATATAGACCCGCAGGGAAACATCGTTAGTGGATTTCATGGTAATGACTGGAGGAAACGGGGTAACTAGGAAAAAAATGTACAGGCACAATGTTCAACTTGGAAAAACAATATTAAGACTGTGCCAAATCGGAGAAGCGCAACCTGAAGAAAAAACTACTGGCTTACTTTGTAATTGAGTATCAAATTTTTCTTCGTTAGACCAAACAGATGTGGTATTTCCATCCGATGCTCGAACACGGATAAGGTAAATTCCTTTTCGGAAAGTACTTTTGGGAAAGACACACTGTGTAGTTTGGACATTTTCACAGTTTGGTATTTGTTTCCATTTACCTGAATTGTCCCCAGGAATCTTTTTTAAATAGGCACTTTAAAGACAAAAAAAAAAAAATATTACAAACAGAGTAATTCAATAAATATTTATGAAATACTTAGAATATGCTAGACACAGTTAGGGGTTAAGGTTACAGAGGGAAACAAGTCCCCACCCTCAGGAAGCTTGCAATACAGTGCAAGAGACACACATAAAACACAAAGAGAACCAGAGCCCTTGCTCCGGGGTATGACAAAGTGTTACTGTACCAGAGCTGACCAGAGCCAGCACACAAGAACCACCACTGAATTTTCTGGAATGCTGTGAGCCAGTTATTAAAAGCCATTACTATAGATTAAATTACATAAACTTACAAATAAATAGACAGCATTAAAAGTAAAAATATGCAAAACTCTTTTTTTTTTTTTTTTAATTTATAGCTGGCAGGTCAGAAGCACAGGTGACAAGGTGGATCAAAACTCATTTTGTCCTAATTATTTTATTACATTTTATTATCTATGCTCAAAGCTATCTATGTCTATTGTATCTCTGTGGTGGAAATACTCTGTAAAGGGGTCCTCCTGTGCATTTCTCCCTAGTGCCATGTTCAGTGACATCATGTTGAAAGGGACCATAGTAGGCATATTTATATCATGAAAACTGGCAAGCGCTACGAATAAGGCTTTTTTCCTTCTGGAAAGCCAGCTGTGAAACATATGACCCATACACCGATGGGTAAGTGTTAAAATGCAGATAATACGCCACAGTGTGGTAAGAGCAAGTCTACACAGAATATGGACACTTGACTGAGCCTGGAGAGGTCAAGTAAATTACTCAGTAACCAACAGCTCAAAGCAACTCAGTTCAAGCCTGGAACTACAACAGCCTCCCTAACTGGTTCTCCCGTCTTTGGTGTCTCTGTGGCCTACATACAGCGTGGCAATCTTCACCCTCCTTGAATACAGGCCTCATGTTACCCACCCCTCAGTGCAAAATTCTAAATGGCACCCAAACGCCTGATCTTCACCTAGCCTATGTATTCAATTTTCTCTCTCATTGCTCTCCTGTGCCCAAACGTTCAACCGTTCTCAAGGTAGGGCTTCTCCCATGTGGTAGGCAAAATTCCAAGATGGCCCCCCAGAGTCCTTGTGACACCACGAGCAGAGGGACCAGCTAATAAGCCAAGCCTGGTCCCCTGACCAGAAGTCACTGGGAGGTAACAGCACTCTTCAAGCTGTTATTAAATTTGTGGTAATTTGTTATAGAGCAATAACACCGCCACCCCCAACCTTCACCTAATTTTCAATCACTTTGTAGCCTGAGCTTCCCTTGTGCTGTAGCTCTGCCTAACACGCCCTCTCATGTCCAGTTTTAAAACATATGATTCACCAAGGAAGGCCTTGTTCACATCTCATCTCCCTCCACATGGCTTCTTCGGCCTCTCCAGCCCCATCCACCTTTACATTTTCGATTTGTAGAGCACTCCTCAGCCGCAAACCACAGCTCGCAGTGCCACCTCAGCTACCTGCTTTGGAGTCTAGGAACCACGTGTTGTATTGCTGTACCTTTCCCACCCCTTCGGTGCTTTGTCCAGTGTGCTGAGTACCCGCAAAACTTCGAGAACCACCACCGGAAAAACCCCCATTCCTCTCTAGTCTGTGGCGTTAGTACTTAGCACACTTCTGAGAGTGAAGTTCCGGGTCAGTCAGAGTCTACGGGCATGCAGGCACGGGAATGCGCTTCCATTGCGCGACCAGCACGGAAGGAAGGAGACAGTTCACCAGCGCAGTGCCCATTCCCTTCGCCCTCCGTTCACTTCCTGCTTCTCTCCCTCCTCTCACTGTTCCTTTCCTGCCCTTGCCTCTGCTCCCTCTATTCCTCAGTATAGCTTTCTTACCCACCTCCTTCCTCCCCACAACCCGCTCCTCCTTCCACTGGATTCGCCTCTTTATCACCTACGCCTTTCCAGCCAACGTGGACTACAGGCAGTTCTCAACCACTTCTGCAGGGCTGAGACATTATCCACAGTTCCGGCCAGCTTTCCTCATTTCCCACTGAAGTGATCACTAAAAAATCTGTCAAAACCACTACCATTGTCAAGAAAATGGGAAGGCTAACTTGAAATGAGTAAGAGAGACTGGACTGAGACCATTCCGAGGACTCATGGAAAAAGTGAGTTCTGAAGAAAAGGTCAGGGTCGTGTGTCAAGTAGTCCAGATTGAGGAAATAAGACATGCAATGAGAAGCACACTTGAAAAGAAAAAAAGAAAAAGAGCCAGTAAGTTCATGAGATATTATTAAATATGCCCCTATGATGACAGATGAAGAAACCAAGGCCAAAAGAGATTAAGGGATTAGCTCAGTGTCATCCAGTTAGTTAACAGCAGAGCAGGGACCAGAATTAAATATCCCATTTCCAATATGGGATAATCACCTCAAGCAGTCAGCCTCTGTGCCTGGAGCTGTAGGGGGCTGAAGTGGAGTGAAAGGAACCATAATAAACTGGGCAAAAGGAAACTCATGGAATAGAACTTACTGGAGCCACTGAGCTTGAAAAGTCACATTTTCATATGTATAATCCCATTTAAGAACATAGATGTGATTTTTAGCATCAACTTGAATATTTTCCGGTGGAGGCAGTTTATTTTCAACTAGGAGACGAAGAATACACAGAAAAGCATACGTTGCTACTTTAGTGAGATAAGACATGGTAAGAATTCTTTTTTTAAAAATTTTATTTATTTATTTTTAAAGATTACTTATTTATCACTTGAGAGAGAGCAAGAGAGAGTGAGCACGAGTTGGGTGGAGGGGCAGAGGGAGAAGGAGAAGCAGACTTCCCCCTGAGCAGGGAGTCCGATGTGGGGCTCGATCCCAGGACCCCCAGGGATCATGACCTGGGCCAAAGGCAGACACTTACCTGACTGAGCCACCCAGGCGCCCCTGCCCTCTTTTTCCCTAAAGATTTATTTATTTGAGAGAGAGAGAGACAGGGTTAAGAGTTCTTTTTTCTTTTTTTAAGATTTTATTTATTTATTTGACAGAGAGACAGACAGCGAGAGAGGGAACACAAGCAGGGGGAGTGGGAGAGGGAGAACCAGGCTTCCCGCTGAGCAGGGAGCCCGATGCGGGGCTCGATCCCAGGACCCTGAGATCAGGACCTGAGCCGAAGGCAGATGCTTAACTGACTGAGCCACCCAGGCGCCCCCATGGTTAAGAATTCTTCTTAACAGCATGGGCAAGAAAAGAAAAAGGCTTACGTGTTATCAGGGGGTAATAGCTAAGTGAGTTACGAATGGTGTATGTTCACACAATGTGATAGTATGCAGCCATTTAAAAGAACGTGATGGGGCACCCAGGTGGCTCAGTCTGTTAAGCGTCTGACTTTGGCTCAGGGTCCTGGGATCAAGCCCCACATCGGGCTCCCACTCAGCGGGGAGTCTGCTTCTCCCTCTCCCCCTGCCAGTCCCCCGACCTGCTCGTGTTCTCGCTCTCTCAAACAAATAAAATCTTAAAAAAAAAAAAAAAAAAGAACGTGATAGATCTGTATGTGCCAACATACAAAGAGATCCTCAATGAAGTAGGTTAAACAAGCACGTTGTAAGATCAATCTGGCAGGATCCTATTTTTTAAATTCAAATACCAAAACTAAGAAACTATATACACGTCTGTGTGTATGCTTATAATAAGCCCTGACAGAAGCAGGAAATACGCACAAACTACCAGCAGGGCTAACTGCTGGTAAATGGGACTGGGGATAAGCAGGCAGGAGAGAAAAACTTTACTTTAAATTCTCCTGTAAGTTTGATTTTAAAAACAAAGCATATTAAACTTATGATTAAAATAACAAACAAATCTAAGCTCCTAACCTCTGACCTTAATTGTTGGTGAGAGGCCACTGACAAAATTTATCAGGATGCTTCCACATTTTAACACTTGACACTTTTTATAAAGGTATACATTTTGGAAGACTAACGGTTCCTCTAGCAACTGCTTTCCCCCTTTTGTGGATTCTGAGCAAATAAAAGTAGCTTTTGTCATTAGAAAATATTTAGACTTTTAGACAGAACTTTCATCACTGCTTACTTGAGACAAAAATCCCAATTCCTGTGACTTTTTTTTTTTTTGCTGATGTAAATGCTATTATATTTTTGTTTTAATATCTATTAAGATATCATATAAACTTCAGCAACCAAGAGGAAAACTGCCAGAATTAATAGATTGCCCATCTGTATATAAAGTTACTAAATCTAAAGCATAACTTTCTCCTTACCTGTGGTCTTTATACAATACACAGGACTATAGACACCAGTTTTTCTCGGCAAAAGTCTTGCTTTAACTTTTAAGCAATAAGTGGTCTCTGGTGAGAGTTTATAAATTTTATCTCTGGGGTAAACAGTTTTAGTCCTTCTCTATAATAAAAGAAAAACAGAAGTCTGCTCTTTAAAAAAGTATAAGGTTAAACTTTAGGACAAATTCATGTCCTTTCTCTCTCACTTTGAACAAAGGTAAGAAGAATACTTACTTCTCCACTTGAAGAGTTTTTCCAGATATCCAAGCTGTAGGTGAAGCTTGAGCTATCCAGAGCCCACATGCCATGATCTTTTGTTCCAGGTGGCAAGATGTTTATTATTATTGCCTTATCTTCAGCTTCTAAATGTACTTTTGGGGGACCAATTTGAGCTGTAAAAAATGAACACATTTACTATAGAACTTCATTAATACAGGGTCGAAACATTCATTCAGCAAATAATTCTGAGCACTTCCTATATGCCTGGCATAGTAACACAGAGAAAGTCCTTCACGGCGCTTATACTTTAGCGGGGGATATGGCCATAAACCCCAAATAGACAAATACATATAATGTCCTGTGTGCTGTGAGGAAAAATGAAATAACACAGAGGGAGAGAGGATGGTGGCAAGACCTGTTTCAAATAAGTCAGTCAGGAAAAGCCTCCCTGCGACATTTGAGCTGAGGCCTGAATAACGTGAGGGAGTCAGTCAGGCAAATTATCTACGGAAAGAGTATTCCAGCAATGTGGGAATGCACTTCACATTTTCAAGAGACAAAAAGGAGGCTCCGGTAGCTCTGAGAAGCAGCTAGAAGCCAGATAACAAAGGAAGAGCTCTGTAGTTAGCTTTGGGACTTTGCTGGAGGGCTGAGATCCGAGGAGTGCCATGCTGTGATTTACGTTTTGGAAAGATCACCTTAGTTCAGGCACAATGAAGCAGGCAGGCCGGGAAGAAGCTACTGCAGTAGCTCAAGAGACCAGCCTTGTTGGTCGCAGGGATGGACGCGACAAGGGATCCGCTTTGGGATGTACCCTGAAGATGGACCATTCAGAAAGTATTGACAGACTGGATGCAGGGCATGAGGAAAACCGATGCCAAAGAGGACTCCAAGGCTCTTGGCTTGAGCAAATAAAACAGGTGCTGTCTGTAGCAGGGATGGAAAAAATTGCAAGAGGAGTCGGTTTTGAGGGGGAAATCAAGAGCTTCGGTTGACCAGATGACTTAGACACACACGCAGAGATGCCTGTTGAAAGAGAGTTGGTGATACAGTATAAAGTAAGGGAAAGGAGTGGGGCTGGAGATGTATGTCTGGGCTTTTCTCAAGAGCACACAGACAGGATTGAAAGCCGTAAGAGTCCCAGTGGACCGAGTGTAGAAAAAGAAGAGGTCCGACAGCCCAGCCCCGCAGCAGTCCGGCACTGACGGGTCTGGAGGGCCAGGAGAAAGGGGCGCAGGAGGAGAGCTGGTGGGGAGCGGGGTCCTGGAGATCCAAAGTGGAAGGGTTTCAAGTGGTAACCCTGGTGCTACCCAGGAACTGAGCCAGAACAGAGCTGGGAACTCGCTGGGTATTGAGGTCACCAGAGTCCTTGACAAGAGTGGTTTCTGGGCAGCGAGGAGGAACAGAGCTCGAGGGCACAGGGCCACAGAGAGTGGCAGGCAGAGAAGCGCAGAGAGGGACAGGGATCATTCTTCTCGCGAGTTCTGACAGAGGGCCGGGGTTCCCAATTGTTCTGGTCTCAGGAGCCCTTCACACTCAAAGAAACCAAGGGTCTGAAAGAGCTTTTGTTTATAGGGATCACGTCTTTCAACATTTAGCATACTAAACATTAAAACTGGTAACATTTTCAAGTATTGACTCATGAACAGATAATAGCGGTAAACCCATGGCGCTGTAACAAATATGTGTTCTAAAAAAAAGAACTACATTTCCCAAAACAGATGTAGCTAGAAGAGTGGAGCTGTGTCACATCTTAGCCCAATTTTGTTAACGTCCGGCTTAAACAAAGAAGACAGACGCATCTCCTGCTCGCTTCTGCCAAGTCAGTCAGTCAGTTGATCTCCCTCTCCCCATCAGCCTCCAAAAAACTCCACTGTATACTCAAGACAGAATGAGAAGGAAGGGGCACATAAGTCTTAGAATTATTCTGAAAACAGTGGGCTTTTTTATTTTTTTAAAGAATTTTTATTTATTTGCATGACAGAGAGAAAGAGAGCACAAGCAGATGGAGTAGCAGGTAGAGGGAGAGGGAGAAGCAGGCTCCCTGCTGAACAAGGATCCCAATGTGGGACTTGATCCCAGAGATCATGAGATCAGAGATCATGACCTGAGCCAAAGGGAGTCACGTAACCAACTGAGCCACCCAGGCCCACCACCCCACCCCGCTTTTTCTTTAAACGGGAGATTATACACCATGCACGTGAATGGGCTGGGGAAGTGAGCTGTGATTGCAATAGTTCATGAAGAATATCCTGTAATTCGGTTGGCAACTTCTTCTTACCTTTTCCAAATAGGGTGAATGAGCCAACATAATGCCATGGAGAAGTGTTGCCGTCCTTCTCTGCTCTTATCCGCAATTTAATTTCTTCATAAACATTGAGCTTGACCGAAGAAAAGTTGCATTTGGTACTGGCGACAGACTGACAGCCAGGCAATTTTACCCAAGTATCATTTTCAAGACTTTAAGACAGAACAGGAGATGCGTGAATAAGCAAATGTATAAATACAAAAGACTGTCAAACATGGTTCCTCTTTACTAAAAACAGAAACTATTACAAAGCTAGGCTAGGTAGTTATTCTATTTGAGTTAATGTCCTGTTAACATTTTAGTTGCAATGTGGCCCTCGTGTCCAGCACATATGCACCAAGTTATTATTTAGAAAGTGGAATCATTCTGATGGTTCGTTTTTGGATACAGTTCTGTAATTTTGTGACAGGCTGCATTAGGATTTCAAAGAAGCAGAGAAAGAAATAACCTAGAAGGTACAAAGAGTGGACTTAGTGTCAGGTTTGTTAAAAAATAGTTGTGTGACTTTGGGCCAACTACTCTGTATTTCTGGATCTTTTCCTTACTGAAAACTTGGTGACTGGATCTGATGATTCCCTTCTAAACTTCTCGGACTAGATTTACCAGACCAGAGAAGACCTCAGAATCAGCAGGGTTGGAGAATTTCCTCTGCCCTCATCAAAACCAAACGGCCCCTTCTGCTCGCTGGCTGCAGTAATGCTTCCTACTACATCACTAGAAACAAAACTTAAAATGTTAATATAAACTGACAAATTCCTCATTCAGTCCATTAAAAAGTAGAACTGATGGATATTCGATCCTTCAAACACATGAAGAAATCAAGAAAGGACATCCTGCCACACGTGACTCTGGCCTACCCAGGAGGCTGACGGGAAGGTGAGAGACAACAAACTTGTTAGGTCTTGAAATTTTTTGCCCACATGAAGCCCTGTCTACCTTTTGTTTTTTTTTTAAAGATTTTATTTATTTATCTGACAGAGAGAGACACAGCGAGAGAGGAAACACAAGCAGGGGGAGCGGGAGAGGGAGAAGCCGGCTTCCCGCCAAGCTGGGAGCCCGATGCGGGGCTCGATCCCAGGACCCTGGGATCACGACCTGAGCCGAAGGCAGACGCTTAACGACTGAGCCACCCAGGCGCCCCAAGCCCTGTCTACCTTAAACCAGGCAGAGAAACTCTCCTCTGAGAAGGCATTTCCATCAAGACTGATTCATAATTTCTAGCACGAGCTGCTTTTCCGAGGGGAAGGGGGAGAGGGAGGGAGGGAGGGTTAATACTGTAGACTTCTTTTTAAAAATGCTTTAAGATAACAGAGTCCAGGGATGATCTAGCCACATCATTTCTGTGCTGACCCAAATACAAGTCCATCTCATTTTTCAAAAAGGACTGTACCCCTGAAACAAATAATACATATGTGCTAATTAAAAACAAAACAAAAAAGAAAACATTTGAAAAAATTACCAAAAATATACACCAGCATATGGGAAGCTACATTCCTGGCTAGTTTCCCTTTCTACTTCTCTGAGCTGTGAGGCTAGAGATGGCATTTAATGATACCTGGAGAAACTCCTCCCCATCAGACTCTATGTTAAAAAATCCAGAAACTCTTATTATAAACAGAAAACCTTATACAAATTGTAAAACTAAGCCTTGACATGGTTCCAACCCACTGTCTCTCTTCCCCTCTTTATCTCTCCTGTTCTAGGAGATGCAGAAGCACACTCGATTCCAGTGCTTTTGTGTTATAAGGGAGCTACTGCAGTGGTAGCTGTTTTTATACTATCTTAAAAAAAAAACGAAACAACCAATCAAACCCAACTTTATCATGGAAAGTATTTAGATCAGAACAGAACATGATTTGAGAACGATGATGTAACTGATATAAAATTCATTTCGTAAAACCCGTGCCATAATATAAGGAACATGCCATCTTGGTCTTTCCTATTCACTGATACATTCTAAGTACCCAGAAGAGTATTTAGCATAAAAGGCACCCAATCTTTATTGAATGGAAGAATGAATACTAAACACTACATACATCATAATAAATTTCGAATATAGGTCACAAATACTGATGTCTTAGCATGTGTTCTACAGACACTGGAATCCTAATGGCTTACTTATGTGTCCGTGTATCATTTATCACCAGTGGCATCTGTCCTACATTCGGAGAAACACTACATTAAGGGGCATCTGGGTGGCTCAGTGGGTTAAGCATCTGACTCTTGATTTTGGCTCAGGTCACGATCTCACGGTCCTGAGATAGAGTCCCGTGTCTGGCTCCGCGGGGGGGTATGGAGCCTGCTTGAGATATTCTCTCTCTCTCTAACCCCCACTCCCTCTGCCCCTCCCCCCACTCACAGTTTCTCTTGGTCTCAGTAAAATTTTTTTTTTAATTAAAAAAATACTTGTTTGCTTTTGCTATTAACTACACTTCCATTAATCACTTCTTTCGTCCACTGAGCACTTTACATAAAATTGGTCTACACTTCGGGGCACCTGGGTGGCTCCGTCGGTTAAGTGCCTTTGGCTCGGGTCATGATCTCAGGGTCCTGGGATCCAGCCCCATGTAGGGCTCCCTGCTCAGTGGGGAGGCTGCTTCTCCCTCTCCTCTGTGCTCTCTCTCTCTTTCAAATAAATAAAATCTTAAACATTGTTCTATACTTCTACAACCTTCTAAGTTAGACATCTTATTACGGTAGGAGGGGGGCGGGGGAGTCCCATCCCAGTTTGCCTGGTGTAGTCCTGGTTTAAGCTTGTCTCAGCTTATCTAAAATTAACTGCCCCTTTTGACTCTCGAAAGTGTCTTGGTTTGGATGGTAAGTTCTATATGGTCATATCAGTTTTTACCACAACTTCACAGACAAGAAAACAGTGATAGAATACATAGCATGGGATGGCTGTGCACCCAAGCAGCCTGGCTCAAGTCCATACCACACTATACTGTCACTGTACTCTCTCCCTAAACTTGTAGTCTGGCATATCTTTATAAGGCAATTATTTTTAAAGCTAGTAGAACAGAGCAGGATGAGAACATATTGAAATAATGCATTTGATGCTAAAGTCAGAATGAAAGAATGAAAGGCAGACTATTATGGACTGGAGAATTTAGTATCAGTGAGAGAATGTGTGAAGGAACGATACGAAGGCACTATCTTCTTTGCTAAAAGGTAACTTTATTTTTTAAAAAAGATTTTATTTATTTGAGAGAGAGAGAGAGAGAGAGAGAGAGTCAGTGAGAGAGAGAGAAAACAAGAGCTGGGGTAGGAGGGCACAGAGGGAGAGGGAAAAGCAGACTCCCCACTGAGCAGGGAGTCCCACGTGGGGCTCGATCCCGGGACTCCAGGATCATGACCTGAGCCAAAGGCAGACACCCAACCGACTAAGCCACCCAGGTGCTCCTAAAAGGGTAACTTTAAACAAGAGTATCTGAAACAATCTTTGTTATACCTAAAATAGTTGTTTAATAAGAAAATTCTGAACTAAAGCAAAGAATGAAATGGACAAAACTCAAAGTTCAATTTAAAGAAAATCTCGAGAGATAAAAATTCTCAAACCATTGATGTATGTATACAAGTCTGCGTATATGCGCACATATACGCACATAAACGCACACACGCGAATGACTAAAGCTGCAAGGGTGAATTCATCTCACAGTCCTATTAACAGTCAGCTGGAGAACTGAGTGCTGGGGTTGTGGCTGAAGTGGGGAGATTCCGGTCCTGGGGGTCCTACACCCCGTTTCTTCACTGGCCAATTACCAGCCACTCTTTCTTAGACAGAGATCATAGCACGCAGGGCCCTGGCACCCAAAGCAAAGTGCTCTTACTCCCTGAGCTGTGTTCCTTCCAGAATCCTTTCTTCTGCAACTCCCCGCCTGCCCATCCTCTTGGCAGCTATGACGTAGAATGTTAGCGCTAGGGAGAAGGCAGAAACTCCAGAACCAGAGTCCATGGAAATGCAGGATCTACGATACTAATTCATTTTACCTACATTAAAAAATTGCATATGATGGGGATAATAAAAAAGCCTGATCCTAGGAGAACTGGGGGCCTATTTCAAGACCATGGATAGACCTTTGGGGTACTCTTCCATATCCTCAAGACATGTTCTAGGTCAGACACTGATTTATGCTCAAAGAAGGTGACGCATCTAGAAGAGAGAAGGTGCGGCTGTGGTCTAAAGAAGCTGTCTGCTATCTTCATCCCCCAAATCTCTTTTGCTGCAACACCCCAAGACGAATTGGACTAAGTCTCTATTTGTAGAAATGAAGTTATAAATATTACGTAGACATAAAATTTCTCTCAAAGATGGAAAAACCAATTGGTTCTCAAATCTGAAATATAAATGATGGGGTTACAATTTTCAAAATTATTCACACGATTCTTGTAAATCAATCAATAGAGTTGCGTACGTTTGATAATCTGCTGAAAAAGTCACATTCTTGACAGACGGATCGCTTCTGTTCCACTGCAGGATAAAGGTATCATCAATGATGTAGACCTCTACATTTTGAGGAGATTTTAGATTTGTTTCTCCTAGAAATCAAAGCAACAAGAAAGAAGACAGTTACATATACACTGTAGATAGTCTTAAAAATGTTATTCTTCCTTTCATGTCACTGATTAAAGAATGAATACATTCAAATATAACAAAGTATATACAAAATCTAAAAAAACCTAATCGTTGCTGTCAGCACAGGGAGGCTGCTAATTATTTATTTAATCTCTGCATTTGAGAGAGCTAGAAAAAGGTCGAGGTTTTTTAATCCATAAAAAGTAAGCCTTATATGTCATATATATTTCAGTAAAGCTGGAAAAAATAAGGAAAAATCAGCATTGATCTTTTAATTGAAAGTCTCTTTACCCAAAAAATACAAAAATACTAATTCAAAGGGATACATGCACCACCTATGTTTATAGCAGCATTATTTACAATAGCCAAGGTATGGAAGCAGCCCAAGTGTCCACTGACTGATGAATGGATAAAGAAGATGTGATACACACACACACACACACACACACACACACACACACACACACACACACACTGGAATATTATTCAACCATAAAAAAGAATGAAATCTTGCCATTTGCAACAACATGGATGGATCTAGAGAGTATTATGCTAAGTGAAATAAGTCAGTCAGAGAAAGACAAACGCCATATGATCTTACTTATATGTGGAATTTAAGAAACAAAACAAATGAGCAAAGAAAAAAAAAAGAGAAAGGCAAACCAAGAAACAGACTCTTAACTGTCGGTCAAACCAGAGGGGAGGGGGTTGGGGGAGATGGGGGACATGGGTGAAGGGGATTAAAGACTACACTCATCATGATGAGGAGAAAAAAAAAAAAAGACCGTCCACCAGCAAAAAGATTACAACTTGCTGAAAGCGCACATGACGGCTGGTTAAAAAAGAAAAAAAAGAAAAAACAGTCTCTGTATAAAAATTTTCTGTGATGTTAGAAGACATGTAAAGGACACAAGATTCAACTGTTTAATGGCCCCAGTTTGGTTTCACATCCTATATTTACGCTTCATCTACTCTGACAGAGAATGGAACAGCTGTGATTTCAAAGTTAACAGCTTAGTCACAGAAACCAAATATTCACATGACAAAAATCAAGAGACAGAGGTATGAATGTTTATCATGTCAGCCAAGCCCTACAGGAACTCGGAAAGGTGTTCATATCAAGCCTGAACCCATCTGTTTATTTTTAAGGACTTCTGTCTAGAGATCTATTATTTCTTACATTTCTAGGAGGAATCTTCCCTGAGTTGGATGTCCTCTCTTCGTATTTTTCCCTTTTGGTCCCTCCAACCTGCATTTTTCTTCCTCTCTGATTACCCAAATACTCCAAGACTCAGCTCAAGTTTGACCCCTTACAGAAAACCTTCCTTTAATACTGCAGCCCATGATGGGTGCCTGGGTGGCTCAGTTGGTTAAGCGACTGCCTTCGGCTCAGGTCATGATCCTGGAGTCCCAGGATCAAGTCCCACATCGGGCTCCCTGCTGAGCAGGGAGTCTGCTTCTCCTCTGACCCTCCCCCCTCTCATGCTCTCTCTCATTCTCTCTCTCAAATAAATAAATAAAAAAAAAAATACTGCAGCCCGTGCTAACCCTGCTCTTATATTATGTGCTGGAGCATCAATCCCTACTGCTCAGTTTCACACTAAAGCAGATGTACTCAGCACAGTAGCTGACATCTGGTAGGACCTCAAAACTTGCTGAATGAAGATGTTTCAAAAGAAAACCAATTGCTTCTTTGCATTAAACACAAATCCCCAATCAGATGACAAGTTCCTTAAAGGCAGGGTCTATACAGTTGCATACTCAATTTGCATTTTTCAGAGGACTCAGTACAGTGCTGGGTTCACAGGAGTTTCTTCAACAGCACAAAGGGCTGATCTTTCGCTACGATAAGCTATAATTTTTTAAAAGGCTGGCTTTTAAATTTATCTACTGTTCCTGTAATATTTCTAGCCTTTACTTCTGCCTCAGGGCAAGCGTGTTACCTCCTGGCAGACTTTCCACCATAGGAGTCCTTATGTAGAACTTTCTTTATTGGGACTGCCTCCTCTATTTTCCAGCTAGAGATATTATGGTATGGAGTCCAAAGGGGAAAAGCTGAGAAAACATCTTCTAAAAAAAAAAAATTTTTTTTTTTAATTTGGGGAGCTCCTCCTTGAGTCTCCTCTCCCTCAATTTTCTTTTTTACACTTATTTTCTCTGACACTTCATCACAAAGGAGAATACTTTCCTCATTCCACTCCTCTAAACGTAATTCTCATCCCATTTGTTGTGATTTTATAGATTGTATGCAGCCAAAGGGGAGTGACTGAGTTTACAGGAAATCAACAAAAGATCTGAGAGCATTTGTAGTCTCTGGTCTAGACTAGTCTAATTCCACTAACTCTGGATCTTGAGACAGGGAGAAGAAATTTGATGGGGGTAGAGCCAGAGATTTCCTCTGGGATGCAGTCCTTCTGCTAAAGGAAAGAGACCCTGCAGTTAGGGGCATCTTGGCATTTGGGAGACCAAGAAATAACTGATTGATAAATGGTCAGGGACGTGGAAATAGTTATTACACAGCATTTTCAATTTCACAGATTTCGCTCTACTCGTATTAGCAATATCCTTTTGAAAACAGTCTATTTCACTTTTGTAGCGTGTAAGATCTATAAATGGGCACTTAATCCCATACTTCTACTTACACAGTAAGCAACAATTGGTTGCTTCCAACCTTTCACATTCCTAATGGATGATCAGAAACAATTTACTACTTTTTTAAGTCTGGCATAAATCCAAACACGTATGTCCATATAAACATAAATTTCCTCTCACATTTTGGGTAATTTTCTTAGGCTAGGGTCCCAGGACTACATTTACTAGGTTTAAAAAGTATGAATATTTTTATGACTTGGAAAGAGAGCAACATTAGGATCTCTAGTTTGGGTTAACATTTAATTTAGTTTTGAACATTTTACCGTTCCTTTGAGGAAAAAAGTACATTAGTTAATTGAAAGGTAACTAGGCACTTAAATATCAGTGGATAATTGAGAATTTAAATGGTTTAACCCTTAGGAAAACAGACTACTCTTAAGCCCAGGGGTCTGCCGCTGATTCCCAGGGTTTAATTTCCCATTCAGCCACTGGCTAGCTGCAGGGCCTGAGGCAAGCTACTCAGTGTCTCAGTTTGCTCTTCTGTAAAAAGAGGGTAATAGTGTGTAGCTTTGTACTGAAACCTAAACGAGTTTATACCTTTAAAACACCTAGAGAATTGCCTGGCACATAGTTAAGAGTACAATAAATGCTAGCTGTGTATAAAGTTTATTTTAGCAGCTCTCCCCTAATTTAGATTAAAATAAAGATCTTAATGTACATCCTCTTGGATGCTACTTTTATACGAAAATTCTGGGGAAGTTCTTTTTACATCACAGCACAATGAGCTGAATACAAAAATTTCAAAAACAAAAGACTTCCAAGAAATGACCACGGGGCATACCAGGACCATAGTACCCATATTCTATGTATACTATATTCATGGAAGAGTTTGAGAAATAGGATACCATTTACCATATGGGGGTACGGTTTCCTAAGCAAACAGTTTAAGGATTTTGAACCTACTAGGCTTGGATTCCCTGACCCTTTGGATTCCTGCCCTTCGGTGCTAGTCCCTCTCTTTCTCTTTGGGTACCCTTCCTCACTACGAAGTCAACCTTATAATAGTTGCCATTCTTCCGATGCGTCCCAGCTAAGTATTAATAAAGGCAGCAAACTAGCCTGGTGGTCCCGGCCTCTCTATTTTGGTTGCGTATTTTTCATTTATTATTACTTTTTATTAGACTGTCCGAATCCCGAAGGCAGCGAAATTCTTGCAACCCTTATCCCCCCTCCCACGTGGGGCTGAATAACTGTTTCCCTAAACTGAGACAATGTTTCAGGAACAGCAACACAATTCGCCGCTAAAGCCTTGTTTATTACTTAAGGGTCCAGCCCGGCTCCCCGCTTTTTCGAAGAGAGAGTCGACAGGAAGCCTCTCGCTCACCCAGCGCCGCGGCGGTGGAAGCCCACAGAGCCGGCGGGGAGGGCGTCTCCCGCTCGGGGACGGGTACGCGGGCCCCCAAGCAAGCGGCGTGCAAGGAACCTTGGAACACCACTTCCTCCCGATTTTCGATCTGAGCGCTGTGACCCCGGACGAGCAGAGGTCTCCGGGACAACGCGCCAGCCCCTTCCACCCGCCTCCCAGGGCCAAGGCTTCCAACGCCCCCACAGCCCAGCCTCTCGCCCTGTCCCGGGCCTGCGCCGGGCCCCCTCGTCTCTCACCTGCGGCTGCGGGCAACATCCACCGCACCGCAGCGACCAGCACCAGGGTCGTCGCGCCCAGGAGGGCGAGCATCGTCCGCGGGCCACCGCCGGCCAAGGCAGTCACATCCTCGGTCACCTCCCGCAGCACCAAACTACGCGAGGCAACCCCAGGCGCAAGGGCCCCCTGCCTCCGCCCCCTGCCTCCGCCCCCTGCCTCCGCCCCCTGCCTCTTCCCCGCCCTTCCGCACTCGCCCCGCCCCTCCGCGCACGCGCGTCCCCTCCGCGCTCGCCCAGTCTCTCCGCGCACGCGCCGCCCTAGTTGTCTAGCGCGCTGGTGCGCTCCGGTGGGGAGAGCTGTGGGCCGCGCGTGCGCGCCTGGAATTGGGGCGTGCCTCCTGTTGTCCTCCTCGCTCGTGGTTTTTACCGTCAGTGACCGCCGAGGGCGGTCTACTCTCTGATTCCGGAAAGACAACGCCTAACACGCGGCCTTGACCCGAACGGGAACGCGGCGTGTCCTGGCTCAGGCCTTGAGGCGGTGGAGTTACGCAACTCATGCTCTCTGATTGCGGCGGAGGTCGGGCTCTGTCGGCCCTCGCTCGCCGCATCCCGGTCGCGGACACCGAGGCGGTGGAAAGCGGTGTTGGGGCGGCTTGGGTAAGGGAGGCAGGAATGAGGAAGCTGCCGAGGGTGCCAGGCCGTTTCCTGTGAGCAGAGCGCTGTGAGCGAAGGGCAAGAATGGCCAGAGTTAAGCCAAGAAGCGTCGAGCACTCGTTTTCGGGGCGACCTGGCCGAGGGGCTCACGGGACCCCTGGAGAAAGTCGTGGCAGCGTCGGGGCTTGGGATGGTCTCCAGAACAGCTGTCCCTAAGCAGTTTTGATTGCTTACCCCTATCAGTAAACAATTTGGGTCCACCATTCAAATCGTTATTTAAATGCTTTAATAATAGATTATGTATTATTCTTAAAATACGCAAAACGAAAAATATAAAGGATGAGAGATGAAATAATCATGCTTAGCTATTAATTACAACTAAACAATATTAATTATCGATTATGTGATAAAATGAGTATTTATAGAGAACAATGAACTTGGATTTTGCCTTACAAACAACTATGGGGGCACCTGGGTGGCTCAGTCGTTAAGCGTCTGCCTTTGGCTCGTCATGATCCCAGAGTCCTGGGATCTAGCCCCGCATCCCCAAGTGGGGCTCACTGCTCAGCAGGAAGCCTGCTTCCCCCTCTCCCACGCCCCCTGCTTGTGTTCCCTCTCTCGCTGTGTCTCTCTCTGTCAAATAAATAAAATCTTTAAAAAAAAACAACTTTGAGGTATAATTTATATACCATGAAATTCACCCATTTTAAGGGAAAAGGATTCTTAGTAAATCTAACCAGTTGTTTGGCCTCCTTTTTATTTTTTATTTTTAGAAAGTGAGAGCAAGTGTTAAGGGGGGGTGGGGGAAGGGGCAGACATCTGGGAAGAGAGAATGAGGCAGGCTACACCCTCAGGGCGGAGCCCAATGGAGGGACTCCATCTCAGGACCCTGAGATTTTGACCTGAGCTAAAATCGAGAGTCAGGCCCTTAACGGACTGAACCACCAAGGCGCCCCAGGCCTCATTTTTTGTTTTTAAGCCTTGGCTTATTACTTTGTGATTCAACAAATTTTAGGTTTGATTTGAGTTTGTCAGTGCTTTTTACAGTGCAGTTTTAACAATGTCATAGATGGAAAAATACTTAAAATAGTGCAGTTTTAACAATGTCGTACGTGGAAAAATAGCCCACGAGAATATGTGGGTCCAAATGGAAGAAAATTCCTTGTCGCACTTACTAAATCATACTTATTTTAAAAGACTCCAACAATTTTGACTTAAGGTTTTAATTAAAATTTCCATTTCCTGCTGTCCAAAAGTTGTTCTTGCAAACTAGTTAAAATAGATTGCAGTTTTGCATTTAGAACAATGGGCCCAAAATATTTCACGGACTGAAACTTTCCGTTTGAAATATTTTAAAATGTTGGCAATGTTGGCAGTCTTGCCCTCCCCAACCTGTGTCGTGTCCCCCCCGCCCCGGCCATGGGAAGCTAGTTTGTTTTTTTACAGATGCACACGGTATTTTTGGCAACAAAATTAAATCCATATGGAAATAATCCAAATGTATTTTAAAATGCAAGAGTTATATATAGTGTATGTCTATATATTTTTTTAATTTTCATTTGCTCATAATAAAAGCAGTTTTAAAGGATTTTATGGCTCATTTTTTCAGTGTTGCCACATAACATGCTAGTGTTACCCAGTTGCTAAAGAGAAGATCAGTAAATATCTTGTTAAAAAGTAAATACTGTAATTCATCTTTAAGTTGATAGCATTTGTATGCCACAGAAGATTTTCATGGTCTTTCCCCATCTTAATAAAATACATTGTAAGTAAAAGTTTCAACTTACTTGCTGTAATGGTTTGTCTATGCATAAAACATGAATTAATTTCCCCTGTGGTGCTGCCTTTGTAATCTTAACCCAGAACCTGCCCTCCACTCCCTTTATTCACATCAAAATAATTCATCAGAGGTTACACTTAAGAGTTTTTCCATAAAACATGGTCTTTTTAACTTTTTATTTTGAAATACTTTCAAGTTTACCAAAAAGTTGCAAAAATAATAGGATAACTCCTCCATACCCTTTGCTCAGATTCACCAAATTGTTAATATTTTGCCACAAATGAAATATTTCTGTCCATATATATATACAGTTTCCCTGAACTTCTTTGGCTTTCTTTGATCTGGAGCTGCTACCTACCCTTGGTCTTTCACAAAACTGCCTTTGTTGTTGTTGTTGTTAAATACAGGCCAATTATTTTATGGAATGCTACTTAATTTGGACTTGTCTGATGCTTGTCATGATTAGATTCAGATTACATATTCCTGGCTGGAATACTGCATAAATTATGTGTTCTCCGATATCCCACCTGTAGGCACCCTATGTTCCTTAGACCCTCATGATAATGCTAATTTTGATCAGATGGTCAAGGTGTTATCCAATTTCTCCACTGTAGAGTACTATTTTTCCCCTTGCAGCTAATCTGTGGAGAGATACCCCGAGGTCTTGTAAATTACCCTGCTCCTTATCAAACTTTTCCATCTAGAATTAGCATCCATTAATGATCCCTGCCTGAAACAGTCTACTTTGGTGGTTGTGAAATGGTAATTTTCCATCCCTGCTTCTCCAAATACAAGTATTGGTTGACATACCGTATGAAAGAGCTTTCTCTTCTTTCCATATTATTCCTATGTACTCATAGATTCTTATTGTATTCAGTTGGTTATAGTTCATTGCTATCCTTATTAAAATTTTTAAAATTTCATTCCCTGCCCCCCCCTTTAAAAAAAGATTTTATTTATTTATTTGAGAGAAGGGAGAGAGCTCAAGAGCGTGGCCTGGAAGGAGAGGCTGAGGGAATGAGAATATGAAGCTGACCCCATGCTGAGGGCAGAGCTAGACATGGGCTAGATCCCAAGACCGGGAGATCACCACCTGAGGTGTAACCAAGCGTCAGCCGCTTAACCAACCGAGCCACCCAGGCACTGCCTACCCCCATTCTCTTCTTCTTGGGGGGTCTCATGATTTCTGTCATTTCCCTTTCCTTCTACCTCTCTGGCCGTTCTTCTCAACCTCCATTACAAACCCACTCCACTGCTCCTCCCCAATGTCTATTGGTGTCACTCACTGTCACTTTGTCACCTTTCTTCTCACTTTAAGTGCTATCCCCTCGTGGTCTCCTCCCCTGTATGAGTTCATTAGCTGTCATTTATGCTGATGGCTCCCCAAATTGTCTTTGGCCTAGATCTGGCTTCTGATATCCAGATTTTACATCAACCAATGTGCCGGAAAGAGTCCCCAATTATTTCGCTTTCCGTATGAGGAGTCCAGTTCCAGGCCAAAATCCTATGTGTGATCTTTCAGTCCCAACTACGAGCAATTCCAAAGCTTTGCTTGGCAGGTGTCTTGGGGGTGCACAGCTGTTGGTTCATGACCCTCCCCGGAGCTTTCAGGGTCTAATCTGAAACTGGCTCCCACTACACGGAGGGCAGGGAGAGATCCAAGAAAGACGCAGACCACCCTTGACTGGTAGGTGGCCGTTTTAATAAGCAAAGGGAATTTATACATGAGGCTTGTCTCAGGCGGAAGCGGCACGAATGGATCCCTGCACCCGCCCTAACACCAAATCTTAAAAGTGGGTAAGAGGCCCTAACTGGTTCAGCCGCATACACTACGCGGGTGTTCTCAACACTGTATCACTATCTCAAGGCGTGTCCTTGGAGCAGCCTCTGGGCGCAGGAAAGGCAAGCAGAACCCATATTCCAAGGACAGGGGAGGGGGTGAGGAGCCTCTGAGGAGCTCCCGGGGGCCAGCCCTCAGGACGGTTTTCTAGTGGGAGTTGTAGACAAAACCTCAGGCGGCCCCAGGCCAGCCCTGCTCAGGAGCATCTCTGCATTCCCCACACCTCCAGGCTGACACCCTTTTCTCTACCTTGATTCCTTGCCTTTGCACTCCTAGTCCTTCTCCCTCGCCCCACCCCGCTTTTCTTCAGGAGACTTTGTTCGGGGATCCCCATCAGTGAGACAGTTCTCCCCAACTGCTTCACCCATTGGATTTCCCTGAGCAGTTCCGTGGAGGGGAAAAGGGAACCCTGAGGAGCCCATGCCTCTCTTGCTTGGCCCCGGGGGAGCAGTAAATGAATCAAGGCTTGCTTTCTATCTTCAGTTGGGCTCATGTCCTGGCGGGCTACCTGGACACTCAGATGGCCCTTTCCATGTGAAAGCCCGGGGTCTCTCTTCAGCTAAAGGAAATGGAGTTTGTGAGCGTTTGGGATCTGTAGGTTTATGGTTTTCATCAAGTTCAGAAAATTATTTACCATTACTTCTTCAAATATTTTTTCCTTTGTGCCCTCTCTTTGTTCTCTTTCCAAATACACGTATGTTAGGTGCTTGAAGCTCTGGTGTAGCTCACTGGCATCCTTTTTGTTTCTTTTCGGGTCTTTTTTTCTCTTGGGCTTTCATTTTGTATAGTTTCTGTTGCTATGTTGTCGAGTCCTCTGACCTTTTCCTCTGCCATGTCTAACGTCTGTTAACCCTAATTCAGTATATTTTCCATCTCAGACATTGTGTTTTTCGTCTCTACACGTTTGATTTGGGTTTTTTTTTTTTTAAATATATCTTTCATGTCTCTCCTTAACATACTAACACTTTCCTCTACCTTCTGGAACATACGAAATATGGTTTTAATAACTTTTAATATTTTGATTTGCTAATTCTATTTACTCTTTGTATTGATTTATTTTCTTTCTCATTATGGGTTGTGTTTTCCTGCTTCTTTGCATGCCTGGTCCTTTTTTTTTTTTAAGATTTTATTTATTTATTTGACAGATTGAGACATAGCGAGAGAGGGAACACAAGCAGGGGGAGTGGGAGAGGGAGCAGCAGGTCCCCGTGGAGCAGGGAGCCCGATGCGGGGCTCGACCCCAGGACCCTGGGATCATGACCTGAGCTGAAGACAGATGCTTAACCACTGAGCCATCCAGGCATCCCTGCATGCCTGGTAATTTTTGATTGGATGACAGACACTGTAAATTTTACATTCTTGGGTGCTAGAAATTTCTGTATGAGGCTATTTTTTTTTCCTTTCAAGAGGCACAAAAAATGATTCTTGGGCACCGTAACTGATGACTTATTAGTAGGATAAGTTGTTGTGTGTTAGAGTCAATAAAAGTTTAGGAACACACAATAGTAGGCTCTTCTTCTCAATACAGCTGCTGAGACCACAGAATTGTGAGCTTGAGGCAAAAGGGAATTAGTGGTGAGCCACAGGCACCCATCTGTTTCTTACCTCATTTTGATCATTTGCAAAGCTTCTTTGTTGCTTCAGGAATGAACCCAAATAAAACTCCATCTTAAGCAGGGACTGAGTCCTCATTTTCCACTTTTCGGACCTGGACCAGACTTTCTCCTTGCATATACTAAAGCTGTGGGTGACGAATCCATGATACCAGGCATCCCCTTTACCTGTCTGGGTCCAGCAGCCTGCATTTCTGGTGGCAAGCACCTGCACCTTTTTGGGGGCCAGAAGTTCTTAGGAATGATGGGTGGGTGTAAAAATATCCCAGCTCCCTCACCCCTTGGCCAGTATCGTTCTCTTTTTATTTTTTTAAAGGTTTATTTATTTAGCATGTGTGTGTGCAAACGGGGGGAGGGGGCAGAGGGAGAGGGAGAGAGAATCTCAAGCCGACCCTGTGCTGAGCATGGGGCCCAATGCAGGGCTCGATCTCATGACTCTGAGATCATGACCTGAGCCAAAATCAAGAGTCAGACGCTTAACCGACTGAGTCACCCAGGTGCCCCTGGCCAGTATATTTCTTTTTTTAATCTAAAACCTTTTTATTCCCTTTTACAGCTGTCCCCTACCACCTTCTTTGTCATATCCCCTCACTCATGAAGGACTTCAAAGCCCAGATCACTGTCCATCTTTCTTTTTTTAAAAAATTTTTTATTGTTATGTTAATCACCATACATTACATCATTAGTTTTTGATGTAGTGTTCCATGATTCATTGTTTGTATATAACACCCAGTGCTCCATGCAGACTGTGCCCTCTTTAACACCCATCACCAGGCTAACCCATCCCCCCACCCCCCTCCCCTCTAGAACCCTCAGTTTGTTTTTCAGAGTCCATTGTCTCTCATGGTTCGTCTCCCCCTCCGACTTACTCCCCTTCATTCTTCCCCTCCTGCTATCTTCTTCTTTTTTTTTTTCTTAACATATCTTGCATTATTTGTTTCAGAGGTACAGGTCTGTGATTCAACAGTCTTGCACAATTCACAGTGCTCACCATAGCACATACCCTCCCCAATGTCTATCACCCAGCCACCCCATCCCTCCCACCCCCCACCACTCCAGCAACCCTCAGTTTGTTTCCTGAGGTTAAAAATTCCTCATATCAGCGAGGTCATATGATACATGTCTTTCTCTGATTGACTTATTTCACTCAGCATAACACCCTCCGGTTCCATCCATGTCGTTGCAAATGGCAAGATCTCATTCCTTTTTATGGCTCTGGCCAGTATATTTCCGAGGAAGGTGCTCTATACCATTTCCTTGCGCTTCTCCATGGGATTAAGATTTACTCACCCCCTTTGATACTGGCTTGTTGGAAGTTTTCCCTTCCATGCATCACTTCCTCTCTGCTTTGGTGCTGTCCTGCACCTCCCAGAAAAACTACATGCTTTCAATTGTCATCTTAGGATCTTCTTGGGGGAGGGAGCCAATTAAGACCAATGATAATATGGGCCAAAGGTTGACACCCTTCACATATCTCCTTACACCAAAAGCCCGACTCCTCTCTCTCTAAAAATTCAACAGAGAGATTGATAAAGAGGAGCAAATTCCCACTTCTGTGCTTCTTATATGTGTTCGATCCTGCTGTGGCAGGGAGAATTCAGACACCCAGAATGTGGCAGAGTTGTTTCTTACTTAGACTGTTAAACCACAGTGAACGCAAATCTGCAAGACAAGTTGAAATGTAGGCTCCAGCTGTCAAAAAGAATTTCTTCTGCTGATGTTGGGGTTTCATATCTGTTTATCTCCACCAAAATAAGGTAATTTTTTGCTCCTGCAAAAATAGAAAGCACAAGAACACAGGAATCTGTAGATTTTGTACTCGAATAACAACTTAGGTATATTTTCAGGCGGTGATTCTCAGACTTTGGTGTGCATCAAGATCACCTGAGGGCTTGTTAGATTAAACTACAGTCCCCATGCATAGAGTCTCCGATCCACTTGGTCTTGGTGGGACCAGAGTTTGCATTTCTAGTAAGTTTCCAGGTGATTGCTATTGTTCAGGGAACACACTTTAAGAACAACTGCTTTAAGGAGTTGATGTTCTTCTCCCTCCTAGCTTAGATGATTATGTCTTACAGTCTGTTCCTTTTATAGAACCTTCTAATATGATCTATGTAGTTTTCCATGTAATTGCATTGTAGCTAGTTGACTGTCAAGGTCTTTTATTAGTGATAATAGGATATTTAGAATTTTCTACTTATATAGTTATCCTTGGGCTAGCATGTTCTACATTAGCAGTTCTTTTAACCTAGTAAAATGTTAACCTACATCATCTAATTTTTAATTTTTATTTTTGCTGTGGAGCCGTTTTAATATCCCCTCTGGGTTTCAGCAGTGGCTTTACTCTTGTCTTAGTGAAAGCATCCCATCTTCTTGTCATCTGTAAGACTCTCGGCCCTGGTTTGGGAGGGAGGAAGGGGGTAAGGTGGGAGGTGGGGGTGGGGGAGGAGGGAGAGAAAGAAAGGGGTAGGGGGGGCAGCCAGGGTTCCCATATTCCTGGGCGAATGCAAACCCCTGTTTCCAGTAGAGGGGCATGGAGGAGAGGAGGAGCCCTGGCTCCAGTGATGGCCCCACATCCCCAGCCCCCACGAAGGAGCCAGTGCTGGAAGCTGGCTCCAGGTCAACAGAGGGAATCCTGGGAATCCAAACAAAAGCCCAAAGAAAAGGCCTTTTTTTCTACAAAAAGTCCTCTTTGCTGTTCACAAGGGGAAATAAAACCCTGCAGTTTTATTCCTTATAGAAAAACCATCTGCCCCTCTCGCCCTCTCTTGTCTGTATTCACAACAACCTGAACAGCTAGACAGCTTCAACCGCAGCAGGGTTGATGGTCCCAAGCGCCTGTCAGCCCTCCCCTCTCAATCTTCAGCCGACCCTGTCTCGCTCTTGAGCAAGTCATCTTCCATCTATCTGCTGGAACCTTCTGGACTGTGCATCCCATGTGTATTTGATGGTTACCTTGAATTCAGCCATCGCACACCCAAAAAGCTTTGGCTCACAGGCCTCCTCTGGGCTCAGCACATGGCCTTCCTTGCACGTCTCGTGGTGAGACAGCAGGGTCACCACGTCTCTCTTGAGGGCAGTGGGGAGCCGCAGCTGTCTCTGCCATGGCTCCATGGTGGGCAGGGGCTGTTCCAGGGGCCCCCGGGGCCAGGCTCATGGTGAAAGTTGCTTTGTTTCCCGCTCCAGTGAATTCCATTTCCATGCGTTTCATGAATCACCCATTCACTTTCTCCTTGGTGCGTTTGGTGGAAAGGAGACCGACCCTCACCCCTCCACTTCCAGCTGACCTGACGCAGGTTGTCTTTGTACTCTTCAGGTGGGCTTCCCCCCAAGGCCACTGTCATCACTTTTTGTTCGCCAAAGAACACCCAGCTGTGCTTCCAGGTGGTCCAGATGTCTTTTACTTATTTTCCTCATGTTGGCCATGGAGAAGATGAAAATGTGCTTGTACACGTCCACACATCTCCACACACATCAAGTTCTGTTTCAGTTCTAAGCCTTTCTTGGCAGTTCTGGTTAAGGAAACTTTCTTGTCACCCTCGGATTTGGGTTTTGCCCTACAGGCAGATGTGGTGGAAGGTGGTCTACCTCATTTATTTTAATTTAATAAAAACATCTTTAAAGGTTTTATTTTTAAGTAATCTCTACACCCAATGTGGGGCCCGAACTTACAACCCCAAGATTAAGAGTCGTGTGCTCTACCAACTGAGCCAGCCGAGTGCCCCCTCATTTAATTTAATTTAATTTAATAATTTAATTTAATTTTTGTTCCCCCCCCATTTAATTTTAAACATGGAAGAGCAATCTCATTCTTTTTAGTTGTAACACTTAATTAGCCTATCCAAATATATTGCAAATACAGTGCAGATTCTGTGGAAAGTTATGAGGTTTCTTGTCTTTCAGGACACTTTCTACATACATAAAGTGACAGGCTTTGAAAGAAAAGTTCTGCTCTCTTCCTTAATTACATTTGCCTCATATTTCCCAGAGTAAGGAAGGAGGTCCCCTGAGGAGTTTCTGGGAAGTTCTGTGGGTACTGATGCCAGGCAGGCATGGAGAGAGGAAAAGGGAAAGATGTCAGCTGGGTGGTGAGCAGTGGAGAGTGAGGAGGGCCACCAGCAAAGTGTAACTACGTGGTAGAGACCTGGAGGGTCCAGGGTCTGGGCACGTCAGAGAGGAGGAGCAGGGAAGCAGGAGTGAGGCAGCTTGGAGGGGAGAGGGCTGGAGAAAAAAGGGGTGAGGGGAGGCAAAAAGCACACCCTGAGCTGGAAGGAGCAAAGCAAAGGTTGTCTCCGATGAACCCTAATCATGACATATGCTACAGTTTTATGAAATAAGAAACACTGTGGCATTCAGTTGTTGTGTTGAAGAGCGAGATATAAAAAAGAAGTTTAGAGTCTATTTTATATGAAACACTGTTAGGTGGGTGGGGCGAGTGCATTATAGTTTACACCACAGGAGCCATTTTCCGTGTAGCCTCTATTACAAATCTCCTTAGGTTCATTCATAGTGAAGACGAAGAAGGAGGAGGAGGAGGAAGAGAAAAATTGGGGTTTGTGGAGAAATGTTATTTATTCATGTATTTACGTATTTATTTTAGAGAGAGAGAGAAAGCACTCAAGAGAAAGTGCATGAGTGGGACGTGGGGGGCGTGGGACAGAGGCAGAGGGAGAGGGAGAATCCTAAGCAGGCTCCATGCCCAGCAAGGAGCACAATGCGGGGCTCAATCTCATGACCCTGAGATCATGACCTGAGCCAAAACCAAGAGCCAGATGCTTAACCAACTGAGCCACCCAGGCACCCAGAAGTGTAATTTATTTGATGACAAATACACAATAAGTTGTTTGTTCTTGGAAATCGAATTTGCTCAATACATTGTAAATGAACACACTTGTGATCTTACTCATACCTCCCCAATCTAGGCAATCCATGCCACAACCACACCAGTGTGTATTTCAATTCACTATTACCATGGGGTTCACCATGGGGTTCTTTCTCTAGTCAGAAAGCACTAGATTCCAGCCTTAGCTTTATGTTTACAAACCTGCTCAAAAGGACATTGCTTGCAATCACCCAAAAGTCCATTGGTGGATGAATGGATGAACAAAACACTGTGTGTGTGTGTGTGTGTGTGTGTGTGTGTGTGTGTGTGTGTTATTCAGCCACAAAAGGGCATGAAGTACTGAAATATGCTACAATGTAGACGAACCTCTAAAACTTTATGCTAAGTCAAAGAAGCCAGACATAAAAGGTCATAGATATGATTCCATTCATACGAACTACGCGGAATAAGTCAATCCATAGGGGCAGCAAGTAGACTGGTGGTCTCCAGGGACTGGGATGGAGGCATGGGAGTGATTACGTAACGCGTTCGGGTTTTCTTCTGGGATGATGAAAATGGCGGAACTTGAGATGGGTGGTGGCTGCACAACATGGCCAATGTTCTAAATGCCACTGAATTGTACACTTTAAAATGGTTAATTTTATGTTATGTGAATTTCGCCTCAGTTAAAAAAGAGAGAGAGAGAATATTGCCTGTGGCACATCAGATTCAAATACAACGTGAAGTTCTTTTCTTCCATGGCAGGCACTCAACTTCCCTCTCCTAGAGCACCTGGGGATGTTTCTCAGATGCTTCTTCTAGCACCTCTAACCTCCCACAGCAGAGGAGGGAAAGCCTGACTCACGTAATTAGAACCCTAATAGGGCAGACAGTCTCTGCTTTGCTGTCCCACCCGCTGCTCCCTTGTATTCAATAAACTATCTCCTTTATTCTGCCTTGGTGACTTCTTCGACTGCCCCGCTGCAGGCTTCCATCTGATTGGGCCGCCCCACATTTGGTGGCCCCCATCCAGTTGGGGGACCCCACAGTTGGTGGACCCTGCATAAAGAGCCTTTGCTGGCCCTGGGCTCCCCCTGTTATTCTCTGGGAATTTCTCCTGACTTTTCTTTGGAGGACCGACTCTAGGGCTCCTGGGGGAACAGACAACCTCCAGCCAAGGTGACTCCTTGGTGAGGATCCGAAGCCCCAGGGGAACCAACGGACTGCCCTTGCCCAAAAGTGTGAGGAAGTTCCCATTTTGCCGTCGGGAGGGAACCTTCCCTCCCTCTCCTTTCTCTTTGCAGCCCTTTGGCAGTCTAACCCTAGTACCTCCGAGACAACTGAAGGTCTCTGGTCACGGCAGCTTGTCGGAGGACAAACAGGTTGGACTGCCTGCACCTGTGAGGGCAAAAGACCCCTTTCCCTCTGCTTTCTCACTCCATCCCCCAGGTCTATTCCCAACGCGCAGGGCAGACTCAGTTAGGACCCTTTCCTGATGCTGACTGACTCTCAGCCACCTTATCTCCTTAAAAAAACAAACAAACAAAAGAACAAAAAACCCTAATACAAGGTAGACTCCTGTGATAAAGACAGAAGCAAAGGGACATGGGAAGGAAAGAGAAAGAAATGAGTGGGGTAGAATCTCAGTCACAAATTCTGCATTTTAGAATGAATGGAAGAGAATCGATAGGAAAGTGCTTACATTTGCACACAGAAGAGAGAAATCAATGCTGTACAAGTCTTAGCTATGGGTACAGATATAATTTAACCACAAATTGAACAATTTAAGAAGGGTTTTATGTGTGCTGATTCCAAATCAGGTACATACAGTGTCCAAGAATCTGAAGGTGGAGAGTCCTAGGATGTAATACACCAACCAGGAAAAGGGACACAGACGACCTTGTCTTTGGATCTGAATTTGCCACTGATTTACTGGATGACCCTGAGCATTCATTCATTCATGTATTGAACAAGTAGATCTTGAGCACTTATTAAGTGCTAGTCATTGTTCTAAGGGCTGGGGATCTGGCGGTAAATAAGACACACACGGTTTCTACCTTCATAGAGCCTATACTCTAGGTGGCTAGACAAATGGGCGAACAAACATTTGTTGAACTAAAATGACATCATACAATGTCAAGTGGTGATACGTGCTATGAAAAACATAAAGCAGGGTGAGAGACAGTGAGAAGGAAGATCTCTCCAAGATGAGACATTGCGGCAGAAATGCAATGACATGAGGAAAATAATGTGTAAACAGAGAGCGTTGCGGGCATAGAGAAGAAGAGGTGCAAAAGGCTCTGGGATCCTTGCATCCTCCAAGAGGATGGAGCAGCTGGAGTGCAGAGGCAGGAAGGCCAGGGAGTAGTGCGTGTAGGGTTTGTGTTTTCAAGGTTTAATCTGTGTTGTAGTACATTAGCAATACTTCCTTCCTTGTCATGGCCAAATAATATTCCATTGTATGTATATACCACATTTTACTTATCCATTCATCTGTTGATGAATATTTGTTTTTTTTTTTCTATGTTCTGGCTATTACAAATGCAAGCTTGTGTACGGACATATGCTTTCTTTTCTCTTGGTTAATACCCATGCGTGAAATCACTGGGTGATATGGTAATTCGGTTTAATCTTTAAAGTGCCAGACTTTTCAGAAGTGGCCACATCATTTTACAATCTCACCAGCAATAAATGGAGTTTGATTTCTTCACATCTTTTGGACCACTTATTATCTGTCTCTTTCATTATAGCATCCTAGGGGTGTAAAGTGGAATCTCATTGTGGTGTGAATTTCCTTCCCCTGATGGCTCATGAGCAACTTTTCACGTGCATCCTGGCCATTTGTGTATCTCTTTTGGAGGAATGTCTGTACGGATCCTTTGCATGTTTTCAAATTGGGTTTTTTTCTCTTTTTATTACCTTTGAGACCCTTGAAATCTCCAGTTCTTCTACTCTTTAACACAACACACACACACCAAAAAATGTGAGGAATGTTGGACTCTAGAACTAGGCTCTGCGGTCAACCCAGGACGGAATCAACAGGTAACCTTGGGGAAGAAGAGGTGCAAGATCACCCAGTGCTTATTTCCTTATTGGCTTACAATTAACAGTGGACTTTGACCCTTTTAATAATAAATTTTAATGTCCAAGGGGCTTTTGTACACTGCAAGGAACCTACACTAAATTGTTATTTGTTTTTAAGCAGTTAGTGATTATCCAAATATTCACATTCTGCTTAGATAACTATTATATCAAAAAATGAGTTTTACAGATTAGAGTTCCCCATTTTAATAGTGATAAAAACTTAAGCAATTAAGCTCTTCGAAATGAAAGCTTGATGAAAATGATGAGCCAAATCATGAGATCCCTTTAAATGCTTTCAACATCTTTTTTTTTTTTAAGATTTTATTTATTTATCTGACAGGGAGAGACACAGCGAGGGAGGGAACACAAGCAGGGGGAGTGGGAGAGGGAGAAGCAGGCTTCCCGCTGAGCAGGGATCCCGATGCAGGGCTCGATCCCGGGACCCCAGGATCATGACCTGAGCCGAAGGCAGACGCTTGACGACTGAGCCACCCAGGTGCCCCTTCTTTCAACATCTTAAAAATCTGATACATACAAATACAATGATTACCAAATTTTCAGTAGGAACCTTAAAAAACTTTGCAAAAATGCCAATGTCACGGATCTAAATTTGCTTCTTCGTTGTCTTTGCCCTTACTCTTATTCTCTTTTTCATAGTGCTTCCTTGGGGTGCTGGAGGTCTTCCATCTGCCTCCCCAGATTCACTCTTGCTTCATCTGCCCTGCTCCATGCTCTGGGTGCAGGAGACGTGTTATATAAAATGCATCAACAGAGACCTTTACTCCAGTCTTTGCTTGGGTTTTATCAGTGGGAGGCATCAGCTCAAGATTTGAGGGTGGGGGAACAGTGAGGTGGGCTCCTTTCGAGAGGAGTCTCCATGAGTTGGCTGCGTCTCTCAACAGAATGTCATACACCCTGTCGCTGACCCCAACTCCCTGTGGGGTAAGAGTTCCTCCCTTTCTCCTCCAGGCCTGGACCTAATAAGCTCCCCATGCTAGCCTCTTGCTACTGTATTCTTCCTTGTTGTTTTCTCTTAACCCTGCCCAACCCTCTATAAATAATACCTTCACTCCACTCTCCTCAGTCACTCCCTGGAGTGTGCCATCTCTTTCCTGTTAGGTCTGTGACTTATAGACTGGATTACAATTTTTTTTTAAAGATTTTATTTATTTATTTGACAGAGACAGAGACAGCGAGAGAGGGAGCACAAGCAGCGGGAGTGGGAGAGGGAGAAGCAGGCTTCCTGCTGAGCAGGAAGCCCGATGAGGGGCTCGATCCTAGGACTCTGGGATCATGACCTGAGCTGAAGGCAGCCACTTAACGACTGAGCCACCCAGGTGCCCTGGATTACAATTTTATTTGCTTGACTTGGAGAGTCAGAGTGACCTTTGCTGACCAGTTAGATGACCAATACAGATTAAAAGTTGAAGGCTCAGAACCAGGGACCGAAGACTTGGATCTGCCATCCAGGGGATTCTGTCCACGTAAAATAGTCTCTTTATCTTTTTTTGGATAACTTTTGTCCATTACATGAGGACCTGCCCAAGTGATTGGCTCTAACCAATCAGTTTTGCTTTGATTTTCTTGTGTCCTTCGCCTTATAATTCTTTGAAAAATAATGCTGTTTGAATGTCTTATCTTGAAAGTAGATACAAGAGTGTTTGGGATGCAACCAACATAAGACATTTTGTAATGGCTTTTCCCCCCCAGAGACTTTGTGCAATTGGTCACGTGCCATATTTACATATGCTCATTGTCTACAGTATTAGAATTCTCTGGAGAGCCAGAACCAACCAGATTTGTTGTAAGAATTATCTCATGTGATTATGGAGGCTGAGAAGCCCCATGATCTGCTCTGTGTAAGCTGGAGGCCTGGGAGAGCTGGTGGTGTAGGTTTCAGACCAAATGCAGAGGAAGACCAATGTTGCTGCTCACAATAAGTTCTCTCTTGTTCTATTCAGGTTTCCAACAGATGAGATGAGTGCTCCCCCTCCCCCCACCCCGCTCACTGGGGAAGAAGATCTGCTTTACTTAGTCTATAGAATCAAATGTTAATCTTTTTTTTTTAAAGATTATTTATTTATTTATTTGTCAGAGTGATAGAGAGAGAGAGAGAGAGAGAGAGCACAGCAGCGGGAGTGGCAGGCAGAGGGAGAGGGAGAAGCAGGCTCCCCACTGAGCAGGGAGCCCGATGAGGGACTTGATCCCAGGATACTGAGATCGTGACCTGAGCTGAAGGCAGATGCTCAACCATCTGAGGCACCCAGGCATCCCTAAATGTTAATCTTTTCCAGAAACATCCCCACAGACATACCCAGAATAATGATTAGCTAAATATCTGAGTACTTGCTGTCCCAGTGAAATTGACACAAAATTAACCATCACATCTCTCTCCCTTCACTGAAATATAAGCCCCATGAGGGCAAGGAGTCTGTCAGATTCATTCCCAGCATCTAGAACCACACCTGGCACCAAGTAGTTGCTTAGTAAACAGTTGTTGAGTGAATGAACGAGACTGGCCCAGGTATCACTGAACTGATGAGAAACTTGACGCCTGGGTTGATGCATGGGCAGTGGGTTCATGGCTAAGTGGGGACTCAATCCGAGGACCTGTATCAGTTATCTATTGCTGCATAACAAATAACCCCACACCTAATAGCTTAAAACAACATTTATTATCTCGTAGTTTCTGTAGATCAGGAATTCAAGCACAGCTTAGCTGACTTCTCTGTTCAAGGTCTCCCAGGGTGTCAGCCATGGCTACAGTCCCCCGGGGAAGAACGCATTTTTAAGCCCACATGGTTGTCGGAAGAATTCTGTTTCTTTAGGGTTGTTGGACTGAGGACCTCAAGTCTTTGCTGGCTGTTGGCTGGAGGCACCCACAGGTCCTTGCCACCTGGGGCTTTCTCTCCTTCTCACATTGCTTCTTCAATGTGTGTAAGCCAAGAAGGCAATAAAGAGAGTCTACTACTAAAATGGAAATTACCATCATCCAGAACTTAAATATGGAAGTGGCGTCCCTTCAGCTTTCTCACATTCTATTGAGTGATAGGTACCATCCATACTCAAGAGGAGGAGCTTACTCAAAGTTGTGACTACCAGGAGATGGGGATCATGGGTGGTCTTCTTAGTCTGCCCATCACAGGTGAGTATGAACACAGACTCTGGAGCCAGCCCACCTAGGTTCCAATCCTGACTTGACTCTGTCACTTCTTCCCCATGTGATCTTAGGTAAGTTCCTTACTCTCTCTGTACTTTAGTTTCAACCTTTGAAAAAGGAGGCAAATAATAGTACCCGCTTCATAGGATTGTTGTGGGAATTAAATAAAAATGGGAAAACGCATAGAACGGGGCCTACACACAGTGATTGCTAAATAGGGATCGGCTGATCTCCTGCTCCACTGGGGCAGGTGTGCAGTGTGGCCCCAAAGGAACGGGGGTCACAGCTATACTGTATTTCCTGTTTTTGCAGAATTGTTCAATCCAGCCTCGAGTCTGTGCTTGCCATGACTTTTTCTGCTCAGAGGCGTTACTCCAATAGGTAAGTCTTCTGGGTATATTTTTAGTCACCAGCCAAGGGCAGTTAATCTGGGCTCGGAAAGTGCTAGCCCACTAGTAGGTGACTATTTCAGGAGGAGTTCTGATGGGTGTGGCCACAAAGGCATTGCTGGGGGTCTGCTGGGTCTAGACCGGAGCCGTGAGGCAGCAGCCAGGAGACAGATGTGAACTTGACTCAGGGAGAAAATCACATGGAGTCTCCACCGCTTGAGACGGACTTATTTTTTCCCCTTTTCTTTTTCAGGGAAGTGGCTTGCCTTGAGCACTGTCTGAACTAGAGCATCCAGGATACAAGAGAGTTCGCAGAAGTCTGTCGCAGAGGAGAGGGCAGCATTAGTTTCCCATACAGTGAACTGGGACCTCCTGCTCTCCCTCCTTCCCATTTTAAGCACTAAAAGGAGGTTATATCTGGTCAGGAGAAAATAATGGAGGGTTGGGGCGCTTGGGTGGCTCAGTTGATTCAGCGTCTGCCTTCAGCTCAGGTCATGATCCCGGGGTCCTGAGTTTGAGCCCCATGTCGGGCTCCCTGCTCAGCGCTGAGTTGGCTTAGGGTTCTCTCCCCCTCTCCCTCTGCCCCTCCCACTCAATCTCTATCTCTCTTAAATAAAAAAATAAAATCTTAAAAAAAGACACACACAAAAAGCAATGGAGACTTTCATTGCAATGTCAGTTTCCTGTGCTGCCGTAGGAAATGACAGCAAACCGCATAGTTTAAAATGACGAAATTTGGGGTGCCTGGGTGGCTCAGTCATTAAGCGTCTGCCTTCGGCTCAGGTTGTGATCCCAGGGTCCTGGGATAGAGCCCCATACCGGGCTCCCAGCTCTGTGGGAAGCCTGCTTTTCCCTCTCCCACTACCCCTGCTTGTGTTCCCTCTCTCACTGTGTCTCTTTCTGTCAAATAAATAAATACAATCTTAAAAAAAAATAAAATGATGAAATTTATTTTCTTACTGACCTAGAGACTAGAAGTCTGAGGTCAAGATGTGGCAGGGCCATGCTCCTTCCAAAGTTTCTGGGAAGGATCCTTCCTTGCCTCCTCCTAGTCTCTTTTTTCTTTTTTTCTGATGTTAAGTAGGCCCCACACCCAACATGGGGCTTGAACTCAAGAGTCATCTGCTCTACTCACTGAGCCATGCCCTGTCTCTTCTAAGTTTCTGTTGGTGGCTTGCAACTCTTGGCATTTCTTGGCTCATAGACATGTTGCTCTTATCTCTGCTTCCAGATTCACATGGCCTTCTCTCCGTGTGTGTCTGTTTATCTCTTCTTACAAGGACACCAGGCAGTGTGCTAGGGCCTACCCCCAGCTAGTAGGACCTCATCTTGAATTAATTAATTGTATCTGCCAAGACACTATTTTCAAATAAGGCCACCTTCTCAGGTTTTGGGTGGATGTGAATTCTGGAGGGACTTTATTCAACCCGGTACATAACTGGTCATCATTTGTATATATTCATCTTCACTAGTTATAAATTATTTCTCATCATGGCTCTGAGGTCTTCTGAAATCTAGAGCCATGGACAATTTATTGTGTTCTAATTGTAGGATTTATTATTTTTCTCCCCAATTATTATCATTATTTTTTAATTGAAGTGTAGTTGACATACCATCATATATTAGTTTCAGGTGTTCAACAATTCTATACATTACTCTGTGCTCTCCATGATAAGTGTAGTTACCTCTGTCAACATACAATGTTATTGACTATATTGCCAGTGCTGTACTTTTCATCCCCATGACTAACTTATTTTATAACTGGAAGACTGTACCTCTTAATCTCCTTCACCTTTTGTGCCCATCTGCCCAATCTCCTTCCCTCTGGCAACCACCACTTTGTTCTCTGTATTTATGATTCTGTTTCTGTTTTTTGTTTGTTCATTTGTTTTGCTTTTTAGATTCCACATATAAGTGAAGTAATATTGCATTTGTCTTTCTCTATCTGACTTATTTCACTTAGCAGAATATCATCTAGGTCCATCCATGTTGTCCCAAATGGCAAGATCTCATTTTTTTTTTTTATAGCTGAGTAATATTCCAGTGCGTGTATGTGTGTGTGTGTATCTCACAACTTCTTTATCCATTCATCCGTTGATGGACACTTAGGTTGTTTCCATAACTTGGTTATTGTAAATAGTCTTGCAATAAGCATAAGGGTACATATATCTTTGAGAATTAGGGTTTTCATTTTCTTTGGGTAAATACCCAGTAGTGGAATTACTGGATCATATGGTAGTTCTATTTTTAATTTTTTGAGGACTCTCCTCACTGTTCTGCACAGTGGTTGCACCAATTTACTTTCCCATTAACAGAGCACGAGGGTTTCCTTTTCTCCTCCATATTTTCACCAACACTTGTTCTTTCTTATCTTTTGGAAAGTAGCCGTTCTGACAGGTGTGAGGTGGTATCTCATTGTGGTTTTTGATTTGCTTCTCCCAGATGATGAGTGATGTTGAGCATCTTTTCATGTGTCTGTTGGCCATTTGTCTTCTTTGGAAAAATGCCTATTCAGGTCCTCTGCCCAATCTTAATCGGATTATTTGTTTTACCGGTGTTGAGTTGTATAAATTATTTATATATTTTGGATATTAGCTGTCTAGGATTTATTCTTGAATAGACAAAACTATGTCATAAAATGAGCCTGTCTTGTGCAAACAACAAATTACAGTGAGTCTTGAGATGTACCATCTATAATTCTGCCTCCCCTGAGCATCTAAAATAGCTTTAAAAAAATTATTTATTTATTTAGAGCATGAGTAGGGAGGGAGGGGCAACAGGAGAGGGAGAAAGAATCTCAAGCAGGCTCCACACCCAGCGTGGAGCCCAATGCAGGGCTTGAACTCATGACCCTGAGATCATGACCTGAGCCGAAATCAAGAGTCCAATGCTTAACTGACTGAGTCACTCAGGCGCCCTTAAAATAGCTTTATAGACACCCCCTGAGTTAGGGTTGGAAGGTTTCTTAGGTATCATTGCATCCAGCTCCCACCACAATCTAGTTCAGCCCTGACTGATCACCTTCATGCTGGCAGGAGACCGTCACCTCCCGAGGCAGCTTCTTCCCTCTTAGACCAAAGGGATGGATGGAAATGTCTTCCTTTCAGGAGCTGAGTTCTGCCTCCTTAAGCCTAGCTGTTCTTCCTTCTCATTAGCCTACGGGACAGCTGGGGGAAAGGTTGGCCCCCATCCTATCTCAACTTCCTTTAAAAACATCCCTATCCCGCCACCCTTTCCGCAGTGTGTGGTACATTTGGTACCAGGGCCAAAATGTAGTTTTCTATATATGATCTGACACAGGCCCTGGACCCTTAGGGTCTCCTTTTCCTTTTTTCTTTTCAAATTTTTATTTTGAAATAATTTAAAACTGATAGAGAAGTTGTAAGAATCATACAAAGAACTCTTTTATGTCTTTAGCCCAGGTGAGTCGTTTGGCACTTGGCGCTTCTCTAGAAAACAGGGTGGGCCGATGTCAAGCCCTTGGAGGGCTCAGCAGGTTGTCCTTGTGGCCTGCACAGTGGGATTCAGAGAATGCAGGCGGAGGTCACCTAGCTTTCTAGGAGACAGGTTGCACATTATTACCATAGATTGAATTTGACGTCAAATACATCCTCTAGCTCATTTTCAATTCCTGACTTCTCTGTGGCACTCAGCCGCGAGAAACCTCAATTCAATGAATTACCCCTGGTGAGGATATCTCGTTTGTGTTAGCCCACCACCGCTCGTCAAAGTCTTGTTGAACGTCTCATTTAACACACTCATTGCTCATCTCAGCTTTGTTTTATCTGCAGATTTGAAAGGAGTGGCTCCCAGAACTTAATTCTGTTTGTTAATTCCTTATGCAATGTGGAGTCATTAACTATTTGCTTTTTTGTCCACAATTTCTTCTTTAAAAAAAAAAGATTTTTATTTATTTTAGAGAGACAGAGAGAGAGAGCAAGTAGGGGGAGGAAGAGGGACCAGCAGACTCCCTGCTGAGTGTGGATGGGGGGTGGGGGATAAGGGGGGCTCGATCCTACGACACTGAGGCCATGAGCTGAGCAGAAATCAAGAGTCAGATGCTTAACCGACTGACCCACCCAGGTGCCCCGGCCACAATTCCTTCTAATTATATTATTGCTTAGGCTATATTTCCTTTTCTTTCTCACACGGCTGTCACAAAATCATTGTTACATTCCTTGACTGGCATCTGTAATTATGGGTCTTCTTCCACACAAGGATCTTATCATCAAATGTTGAAAAACAATCTGTGCTATATTCCCCCTCTGGGAAAATGCACTGCCCGTGTTAGCATGCGATATGCTATGAAAAGTCCTGCAATAATAATATGTGGTCAAACTAATTTTGTTTGACAGAGGGCTTCCCCAATTCCTCGATAATCAATCTCCTTTTTATGGTCCCCTTTTTGAGGAACCCTAGTGTTATGGGCAACACTGTGAAGGAGAAGCTGGTCTGTAAGATTTCACTAATTTGCTGTACAAGTCACTCCGCCCGTAGAAAGAAACGAGGCCATGCTGACAGTGTTCAAAACCATCCATTCAATAATTAATTCTAGACATTAACCTTTTTTTCTGGTGAATCAGACTTAATCTTAATGGTTAGAATCTTGCTTTTTTCCCCCTCTTTCTGAAAAGGTGGTAATTCTTTGCCCGGCTCTGCTCTGTTGGCATCTTCTCGTTCACCGTGACTTCCTCAGTCTCACTGACCAAGAGATGGGTCACGTTGCAAATTCTGTTAGCCTGGGAGGCGGTGCACAAGTCCAGACCCTGGAGGGGTCTCTGGGTAACTTTTCTTGGTAACTCACATTTCTCAGTCCAGTGCAGTGTATATAGTGGGCTCTTAATACACGGCCTTCTTTCCAGGCCTGCGCAAGGAAGAGACGGGAGCTTGCCAAGTATTCCTGACAAAGTCTGTAAACACCAGTAAGTTGTGTGGATGCTTCCAGGCCACATGTTATTTTTCCCGACCGCCTGCATTCGTATTCTCCGGCGGCCACAGCCCAGGCCCACAGACGGGACGGCTCCAACAGCAGACATCGGTGTCTTCACCTGGCCTTTTCTTTGCACATCCGTGGTGTGTCATCTCCTTACAAGGACACCAGGCATATCGGCTTGCGGCCCACCCATATGACCTCATTTAAACTCAGTCACTTCTTTAAATTCCCCGTTTCCAAATACAGTCCCATTCTGGGGTACTGGAGTTTCGAGCTTCAACATAGGAATTTGGGGGTAGACAAGATCCAGCTTATAACACTCTCTACGTCCCCCCCCTTTTATTTCTCTCTCAAATCATTTGTACTTCAATCAGAATTCTGTACCTTCAGGCGTCCCTATTCTGCTTCAATCACTAGAATCCCTGATCTTGAAATCATCCCTCTTTCTCTAAAGAGCTGTCTGCTTTCCTGAAGCCTTGAGCTTCCCAGTTGTCCTGTGTCCATCTTTTCCTGCTGTGAACTCCAACATAACATGTGAGTGGGGTGAGTCCTGGACGGCCCTGTGCCTCAGCCGCCTCATCTGCAAAGTCGGGGGTGGGAGGGTTGGGGTGGGTTGTGGTAAAATGGTGCCACAGCACAGAGGGTTGGGGGGTGTAGAGGTGTAGGGGTATGGGAGGACTTAGAACAGTGCCAGGCACAAAAGTGAGCCCTTAACATACGTTAGAGATTCTTGTAATTATATATTATTATTTTTATCCTTAACATGCATTGTCTTCGTTATGTTCTACTGAAAGTCCAGGCCATGGAACATATTATGAGACAAAATCTGACCCAAAAGAATTCACTTCAAAGATCTCGTGCATATAGACTGTCACCACTTAACTGAGAAACGCAAAGTTGTTAGTTTTTACTCCAGTAAGAAAACACCTTAAAAAAACGATATATACCAGACGTTATTTTTCGCACTTCCCACATTTAATCCGTAATTATCTTCAAGATAGGCATCCTTTTCACCACCTTCCATGGCACAGGTTAGAAAACTAGATTGGAGAGATGTTAAGCATTTTGCTAAGGTCGCTCAGCTAGTAATGACAGAGTCAGAATTGGAACACAGACCAGGCTGCTTCTAGAGCAAAGGTCACTTCCCCATCTGTGCGAGTTTCCCATGGTTGCTTTAACAAACAAGGAAACCTCTTTTAGGATGGAGTCAGGAGGCCAGCAGAGGGAGCTGCCATGGCCAGCACCTGTCCCCCACTGCAGACCCAGCAGGAAGACAGGTACCTTGCAAGTTGATACTACTTACTCTCTCAGCAGGAGGAGGAAGGTTTTCTCCTCCCACCAGCAACAGCCCAGCCAATGAGAGACAGTCACAGCTCAGCCAATGAAAAGCCATATACTTCCAGCTCCCAGTTTACTCCAATGGGCTTTTTGTTTATAATAGCCCCTCCCAACTCCCTGGCTTCTCTATAAAAGAGGGTCCTTTCGTGTGTTTTCCAGACTTACCTGTGGTTTTGTCGTAGCTTACCTGCGCCTGTTTGCAATCCTCTGGTATCCCGAATAAACCCCTCTTTTACTGGTAAAATAACGGGCAGTTTTATTTTTAAGGTTAACACAAAGTACCACAAACTGTGTGGCTTAAAATAATAGAATATTATTCTGTCACAGTCCTGGAAGCCAAAAGTCCAAAATCAGTACCACTGAGCCAAAATCAAGGCTGTAGGAGAGAGTGTGTTTATTCCAGCCTCTGGTGGTTCCAGACGTTCCTTGACTTACAGCCACATTGATCTGACCTCCGCCTCTGTGGTCACATGGCCTCCTCCTTTTCTGTCTATATAACTCCCTCTGCATCTCTTATAAGGCCATTTGCAAGGGCATTTAGGGCCCACTACAATAATCCAAGGTAATGTCTTTATCTCAAGACCCTAAACATAATCCCATCTACAAAGACCTTTTTTTTTTCTTTCCCAAATAAAACCACATTCAAAGTTTCCAGGGATTAGGACCTGGATATCTTTTGGGGTTGAGGGGGGAGGGCGTTTTTTAGCCTACCACATTATTCCCATCTTACTGCCTGATTAATTCCATGATGTAATTAATGCATGATGCTTTTGTGGACCAAGGGGAGAAACATGGCCTCCATGATGGCCCAGTCATGGAAAGGCTGAATGGTGCAGAAATCATAGACTGTAGGAAAGCCAGTTGTAAATGTTTTAGAATAAATTAAGGCTGCCATTGAGGCATAGTGGTCAGGAAGAGGTCCTAAGAATTGAAATTCTGACTATATAGTAACATGTAAAGATGAAAGAGGAGTGTCATAAATAAATGTTTACCATTAAGGTTTTTTTGAGCCCAGACTCAAAGAGGATCCATGCTAAAGATTCTAAGTGGGCACACAGCCAAAGGCAATTGTTTTAGAGTGGCTAGAACCTTCTAACAAGAATGTTAATGGAGATTACAGCACCAGAGTGAGTGCTGTAAGTGAATGAGCCAAGAGTCTCCTATGAGCTCTTGAGAAGCAAGAAGAACAAAGAGGGGCAAGCCCATTGTTCTGGGTAGAAGGTGTATTGTAAGTGGAGACCCAGCAGTAAGCAGAACTATTCACCTGCTATTTCTGCTTTTGGCTCGCCATCACAGAGACTATCAGACAGGAAAGGACAGATGGGACTACGTGCTTCCAGGCAAGTCAAAGACAGAGATGGGTGAAGCAAGGGGGCTGTTGGAATGAGCCCCCCTCTGAGGCCAGAAGACTTTGCAGACCAGCCTGCAGAGCCTGCCCCTGTGATTCATCTGAGAAATGTGGGGGTGAAGGGGCTCCTGGAGAAGGGCCGGGGGGTGAGGACAAAGGAAACCCAGGAAGCTGATCAGGGTCCTCACATCATTAAATTCTCTGGTGTGATGCATAATGCAGAGAATCCATTAACCATGGCCCAGAGAATAATTTTGAGTTTAGGGAGACTTGCTGGAGATGGAGACTTTGAGTTGAGAAAACACTCATAAGATTTATCCAATACTGATGTATTGAACCAGCTCACCAGACGGCCACTCTTGTCTTTCAGTGTTTATCCTCTGCCTTTTTCAAAGAGAATCAAGAGTGTATATCTCTTGAATCCACTGAATTCGATTTTGGGGAACTCCCTCCTGCTCTTCCCCCCTCCCTTATTTCTAGAAGCCCACCTGGACACAGATCCTCTTGCATACCCCTCCACCCATTGCTTTTCCCCTAAATGAGGCCAATGAAGACACAGAGCCCGTGAAGGGAAACCCTGACAGCTCTGGACCGGCCAAAGGGCTGGCAACAGAACTTCTAAGAGGGAAAAGAAATAATTAAGGAAGTGGTAACAAGGTGTTAGCTTGGGAAGGGGGAGCAAATAAATGTAAAGCTTTACCAAGAAATGTTTCTCCATCTTACAGTGCTGTCAAGGTCATTAATGGACTAAAGAAGATGGGCCTCAAAAAATAAAGAACTTGAAATTGGCAGAAGTCCCATCAGACATCTGTTAGCACCTGTTAAAAAGAAAACCACAGGCCCCAGATGGTGTCACTTTGACTGAGTTTCCAAATTGGGGCTTAATACCCGATCAAATTGCGGTTTCAACCTTCCCTAGAAATGTAGTCTTAACTGGCCAGGAATTTTTCTATCAGGACCAAGGAGTCTGCCACAAGGGCCCTCTCCATCCCCCAAAGGGAGATGAGGTCATCTGCATGGTAAGCCCTCTTACTTCTCCTCCAAAGGGAAATCCTTGCCTGGAACAATCCTGCTTGTCTGCCAATAGCTTTCTTGTCCCCACCCTCCTTCTGCAAAAGCTTGCCTTTTTGTGCAACTCCTCTTCCTGTTAGATGGGAAGCTGCCCGATTCACGAATCATTTAATAAAGCCAATTCGATCTTTGAAATTTACTCATTTGAGTTTTTGTTATTTAATATAGCTTTGTGGTTCCAAGTGCTGGGGAGACAAGGGTGAGACCAGAATATGGTCCTGCCACTCTAATAATTAACAGTGTGGACAGATGCTGTGGAGATGTTACCAAACTAACGTGAGTTCGCTCCTTAGTGAGTCACAGGTAGAGACTACACCCGGCAGAGTCATCACACAAAGGACACTTAATCTTCAGCAAATAAGGGGATCATGGGGAATCACTTCCAAAGCTGTGACTCCCTGAGTAAGGGTGAGTGGGTTTCTTTTATTTGGGGTTAGGATGAATATTCAGAAAGGGGGTTTTCTCATCATATGTAAAAGCAGGCATAAAGTTGCACAGGTGTGCTTAGAAAACATGCCTAGGCATGCATCCTGTGTTATGTGAATGACGCTTATGCTCCTTTTTGGGTGGGGATTCTAACATTATGACAAGGTGGAGGTAACTGAGACACTCCCTGGTCCATCTGCGCAGGTGTGAGGCAGTGGTCGAGCTCAACATGGTAGGATGCTGGAGGTCTTCTTGTTTGCCTCTCAAAGATGAGGTTACCATTCCTGTGAAGAAGGGAAGGGCGGTCATTGGGGGCCTTGCTGGCGACAGGTTTAACCTCATTAACCATATGAGGCACGGTTTCATAAAGACTGTTAGAAAGTACGAAACTGCTTTGGAAAACAGTCTGGTAGTTCATCAAACAGCTAAACAGAAAATTATCATATGACCCAGCAATTCCGCTCCTAGGCGTCTACCCGTGAGAACTGAAAACACGTGTCTGCACAAGAACCTGTGTGCAAATGTTCACAGTGGCTTTATTCATGGGGGTCAAAAAGTGGAAGTGACCCCAATGTTCACCAGCTGGTGGATGGGGGCGGATAAGCACCATGTGGTCTATCCATACAATGGAATGATGACCAAGCAGTAAACAGCAATAAAGACAAATGAAGTGTGGCTACACACTGTGTAGCATGGATGACTCTTGGGAACGTTCTACTAAGTGGAAGAAGCCAGTCACAGGGCACCTGGGTGGCTCAGTTAGTTGGGTGTCTGACTTCAGCTCAGGTCATGATCTCAGGGTCCTGGGATCGAGCCCCACATAAAGGTTCTGTGCTCAGCATGGAGTCCGCTTGTCCCTCTCCCTCTTCCTGTCACCCACCCTGCTGTCTCTGTCTCAAATAAATAAATAAAATCTTAAAAAAAAAAAAGAAAAAGAAAGAAGCCAGCCACAAAGGACTACATACTGTATGGATTCCACTTATATTATATGTCCAGAATAGGCAAATCCACTGACACCTAAAGTAGATTAGTCATTAGGGAGGGACGGCTAATGAGTAGGTGGCCTCTTTCTGGGGAGATGAAAATGTTCTGCAAGTGAAGAGTGGTGACAGCTGACTGAATACGCTGAAAATGTTTTCATTGTCTGCTTCAAATGTGCATTGTGTGGTGTCTGAATTACATCTCAAGAAAGCTGTTTATTGTTATTAGTTTTTAAAGTATTGAAATTGCAGTTTACACAGGATGCTGGGCAGGACCAGAGAGGGCCACCAATTCCCTTGAGGGTTCACGTAGCACTTCCTGTGTTTTTTGCACTAATATTAGTATTGCATGTCTATGTGACTTCCTGGAGGCCCTCCTGGCTTGTGATCAGCCACAAAAGTGTCCTCCAGTTTCAAATTGGAACCATCCAGATATGAGCATTCCCTGGTTTTATTTGGCAAATGCAATCTGTTGTCATTTTTTAAGACTGTATTTCCTAGCCATGAGTCCTACATGGAATTTCTGGAAGGCTAGAAAAAGAAAGGGAAAATAGTGATTTTTGTTTAACTTAAGGTTTCTTCCACAGTTATTTGATCCACCCTTATTATAGCTCTCTGTTTCTTCCTCACCTTTTGGTGAGAATGAGAGTCTGAGAAATTAGATGTGATTTCCCATGATGGAAGCTGCAAGCAGATGCCTAGTGATGGTGGTAGTCTCAGGAGCCCATCTTGGCAGGAACCAGAAGAGCCAATCTTTGAGGAAAACAACAGACCTGGGGGCACAGCAAAGCTTTAATTCTCACATCTGCCTCTAAGGATAATCAGAGCATTCAACAAGGACTGAGAACATTTGACCCAACACTGGATCTAGAAACTCCTTGATGCTGGGCTTCTCTTAACAGCCAGCCAGCTATTTTAAAACCTCATTCTTGAAAATACTCCATGATTGGTCCTTGGACTCCAAGATGACTTTTAACATGAAAACAGAGTTTGCCATTGAGGGGGTGATTCCCAAAGGGCTCTTCCACTGCCGACTAGATTAGAGGCTACATTTTAGCAATGAGAAACCAAAATATTAAGAATGGGGACTAGATAGAGATTCTGTAACATTCTGAGTGACTTCTGATGTACAGTTGGATCTGAAAAGCAACTTCAACTCAATTTGAAAGTAGTCAGGATAACCTTACAGAATAGAACCCTTTTTTCCTTTACCTGGAAATTTTTCACTGGATTTGTTGCTCCCTTTCATATGTTTTATGGTGTTTTGTGAACTTATTGAACCTGACCAGAATCTGCTCTGTTTAATCTGCACATGTTTATGACTCTTGATATCATCCACATATGTCATGGTGGCATATTCAAGAAGGCTTCAGTTTACTATTTTGCATTAGCTACTGAGTCAATAGGCATTTCTTAGTACTAGGCTCTGTGACAGGTGCTGGCTCAGGGAAAGGGATAGCAGCCTCCAGAACTGCTTCCCAGATGACCTGTGGTGAGCACATCAGAAGCCTGAAGCAGTGCTGGGGGAGGGGGGAGGTGTCGGCCATGAAAATATTTTCCGGAGATGCTCACAACCCCGGATGACCTCTGACCTTCCTAGAAAAGCACAAGGTGGGGGGTAGACCATGTTAGCTGGGTATTAAAAGCAAGAGTGCTCCCTTTAAAGGCTAGAGAACAGGACGACATAGGGAGTGCAGTTAACAGGTCCTCACAAGCTACTGTTAAGTAACAAAAAAGCTCAACCAAGTAAGTTTGAAGGTCTCACTGGCTTTATTCAATGATTTGTGAATGTTGCGGCATCCCATCTAGCAAGTAGAAGGGCGCTCTGAGGAGTTGTACCAAATGGAAGGATTTTATGGAAGGAGGGTGGGGCAAGAAAATTATTAGCAAGAGCAAAAGACGGTTCCAGGCAAGGCTTTCCCTTCAGGGGGAAGGGCAAGGGGTCTTATCAAGCAGATGATCTCATCTTCCTTTGGGGGACACAGGGGGCCCCTGTGGCAGACTCCTTGGCACTGATGGAAAAACTCCTGACCAGTTAAGACTACATTTCTGGGGGTGGTTGAAGCTGCAATTAGATCATGTATCAAGCCCCAGTTTGGGGACTTGGCCTCAGAGATGCCATTTTGGGCCCGTGGTTTTCCTTTGAACAGTAGCATAAACACTCTAAAGAGAGCAGCGGGTCTCCATTTTGGTTGCACACTGGAAAAACCTGGGGAAGATTTACAAAAGAGCGATGCCCGAATCCCTCTCCCAGAGAGCCGGAATTAATGGATCAGGGCAAGGCCAGGCAATCTAAAGTTCCCCAGGTGGCCATGGGCAGCCACAGATGTGAGAGATGAAACAGAATGCCTTGGAGGCTAAGGGCAGCAGGGCAGGAGACCCATGAGGATGGGTAGTGAGTTCCTCTCCCATAAGGCTGGACTCCCATAAAGAGCCAGCAAGGGGAAGGACGCGGAGGAGGGAAGTTGGCTCAGCTGGCTGCCCTCAGGGAGGACCTTTCATGTTTCTGCCGCAACGTCTTAGTGGTGGCCCACAAGATGATCTGCTGAATCCCCTCTGGTCTCAGGAGTCTTGGACATTTTCCACATAAGTGGGGTTCTTCCCTCCTTCATAGCTGCAAAGTCTACAGCCTCAGCGGCCAGTTGCCCACATCCTCCTCAATATGGCCGGGCTCCAAACATTCGACAAGGCAGCAGAATCCACCCCGACTCTCTCTGGTCACGGATCCGGGATGAACGCCTTTTGTTACACGGTTTCAGAGGTTCTTGCTGAAGCTTCAACCTCAAAGAATAAGTGAGATAATAGATCACAAAGCCTGGCACACAGCCCAAAGTTAATACGTGATAATGTTGTCAATATTATTACTTAATTAGAAAGAAAAAAATGGGGCGCCTGGGTGGCTTTGTCGGTTAAGTGTCTGCCTTTGGCTCAGTGTGATCTCAGGTCCTGGGATCGAGCCCCACATTGGGCTCCCTGCTCAGTGGGGAGTCTGCTTCTCCCTCTCCCTTTGCCCCTCCTCAACGCTCATGCTCTCTCTCTCAAATAAATAAATAAAATCTTTAAAAAAAAAGAAGTTTCAAGTACATTTGAAAGGAAGACATCTCAAACGGTTCCATCATGTAGAAAAAGGGATTTGGACAAATCTGGGGAGAAAAGCCTCTGAATGCTGAAGCAGACAAAGCAAGAATGCAAATAAGAAGGAATCAACTGGACAGTTAGATAGGACAAGGGTTAGTTGCCCGGTGTCCTCGCCAGCATCCTTGTGGTGTGGTGTAGATGCCATTAGTCCTACTGTTTTCGTGTGGCTCTGCAGGTCAGCCCTGAAGTCTCTGCAGGGACTCAGGCTCAGCCCGTCCCACTCACCACCCATGTGGACACTCTGCATACTGGGGTGTGGTGTTCTCGATTTCTTCCCTGTTTGGGGGCCACCTCTCAGCCCAGGCAGCATCCCCTCAAAGAAGTCCAACAGCGTCCTCCCTGGCAAGGGGCAGTGGAAATGTTACCTATTAGACAGGAAGATACTGGGACAGAACCATTTATAAAGTTAAAGCAGCAAAACAAATGGGAAAATGACTGCACAGATTTTTTTCCTGAGACAAAACCCCATTATCAGCACATTTTGAGAAAATCCTGGGTATTTTGAACACATGGAAATCGAAAAGTGTTGGAATGATGACTATTTGTAAGCATTTGTATATTTATTACAATTTTCCCCTACTATTTATTGTGAAAACTTTTTAAAAAAAGATCTATTTATTTATTTGAGAGAGAGAGTGTGTGTGTGCAAGTGGGGGAGGGGCAGAGGGAGAGAGAGAATCCTGGAGTAGGCTTCCCTCTGAGCACGGAGCCCGAAGCAGGGCTCGATCCCACCACCCTGAGATCAGGACCTGAGCTGAAGTCAAGAGTCGGACGTTCAACCGACTGAGATATCCAGGCGTCCCTATCATAAAAACTTTTGAAGCTATAGAGAAGTTGAATGTCTAAATACCCTGCATTTAGAATCGTTATTAATACTTTGTCACAGTTACTTCCTCTCTGTCTCTACACACACACACACACACACGCACATGCACATGTGTGCGCGTGCATTTTAACATCTCTGACATTTACATTTGTCTGACAATCGATACTGAGGCATAGCTTCCATCCTAATATTTCCTTCCTTCCTTCCTTCCTTCCGTCCGTCCTCCCTCCCTCCCTCCCTTCCTTTCATTCTCTCTCTCTCTCTTTGCTATTTTTTTTAAGTAGGCTCCACACCCAGCATGGATCCCAATATGGGGCTTGAACTCTCCACCCTGAGATCAAGACCGGAGCTGAGATCAAGAGTCAGATGCTTAACCGACTGAGCCACCCAGGCGCCCCTCTTTCTTTTTTCTTAGTTCAAATACTAATGGTGCATCTTATAACGGGTGGCATTTTAGAGTCAACAGACAACAGAATTGGTAACGTGCCCAGCACAGCATCTGGCTCGTTGTCAGTGCCACACCAAGTGGCAACTGTTATTACTACCTTAAATGTGACAGTGAATTTGTCTGGCTCTCCTTGTGGCTCTGTCAGTTGTGAAGCGTGTACATGGTTAGAACTGTCTTACCTTCCCGATGAACCAAAACTTCTACAAAGATGCTTTGTGCCTTCGTGTCTTTTTTGTATGATGTTAATATAATGAAATCAGCTTGCTTGGTGAGAGTTTGCCCGGCATATCCTTTGCCCTCTTTTTATTTCCAATTTTTCTATATTTGTATGTTTTCTGTGGGTCTTTTAAAAACAGCTAGAATTTTACTATCATTTAAAAAATACACTCTGATAGTTTTATCTTTTACTGGATCACTTAGTCCATTTACTTGTTGATTTATTTCTGGTATATTACTTACATTTCCTATTTGTTCTGCCCTCCCCCCCTTTTTTAAGGTCTCTTTTCCTTTTTGGTCAGAGTAGTCTCTTGACTGAGTCATTTTTGTTATTCTGCTCTTTTCTTTTAGTACAGAGTTTCCCAACTTCTCTATTGATATTTTGGGCCAGATATTTCTTTGTTGCATGTTGGCTATCTTGTGCATTGTTGGATGCTTTGCAGTTTCCTAACTTCTGTTCCCCAGATGCCAGTAACACCCCTTCAGTTCTGACAAGTGCAAATGTTTCTAGACATTGTCCCATGTCCCCTGGGATCAAAATTGTCCCCCGCCCTCCTCACCCCAGTTGGGAACCACTTCTCTAGTGATGAGGTGACTCTAGAAATCTCAACATACTTAACTTATCCATGTCTCAAATGAATCAGTGTCTTTATTCTTCTCTGAAGCCCAGCAGGAACATGAAGTCAGTTTATCTGCAGTTCTTCCCCTCCATGTTTTAGTTGCTGCTTTGCTCACCCAGAATAGATTATTACTGTTTTATGCAGTTCAATATTTGTTTAGATTAACTCATGTATTTACCAGTTTCTTTCCTTTTTTCTTCTTACGTATCATAACTTCCACATGGGAATGGTATCCTTCGGCCTAAAATACACCCTTTAGATCTTTATCTGATCAAGACCTTTTGATGTCAAACACTCTCAACTTTTGTTTGTCTGAGTCTTTGTTTTGTCCCTTTCCTGAAGGGATACACATTTTGCAGGATATACAGGTCTAAGTTGACTGAGATTTTTGATGCACTTGGAACATATTCTATCCACTTTGGGCTTCTATTACTGTGGAGGAATTATCCATAAATTTAATTGTTCTCTGTTTTTGATGTCCTGTAGTTTCACTCTGATGTGATTTCTCCTTATTTGTCCAGCTTGGGATTTGTTAGCCTTCCTGATTTGGTGGACTGGTAGCTTAAACAGCTGTTGTCTTTGCAAATATTTGAATGGTGCTGTGGCTTCCTCCTTTCTCACCTCTCCTCTGAGATTGTGATCAGACACATAAGAGATCATCTCACTCTATCCATCATATGTCTTATATATGAACCTCTCACATTCTCTATCCTATGTTTCTCTATATTGCCTCCTTGATGTTCACTTCAGATCTACCCTTCCAGTGGTTAATTGTATGTGTCAACTTGGCTGGCCCATAGCACCCCGGTATTTGATCAGATGCATCTGAATGTTGCTGTGGAGATAGTTTTCAGACGAAATTAATATTTAAATCAGTAAACTTTGAGTAAAGCAGATTACTCTCCATAATGTGGGTGGGCCTCATCCAATCGGTTGAAGGCCTTAAGAGCAAAAAGACTGAGGTCTTCATGGAAGAGGTAATCCTTCCTCAAGGCTGCTTCTGGACTCAACTAAATGTCAGATCTTCCCTGGATCTCTAGGCTATCAATCTGCCTTATGTATTTTGGATTTGCCAGCCTCCACAATCCTGTGAGCCAATTCCTTAAAACAAATCTCTCTCTCTGCATGGAGGTACACACTTCCAATTGGTTTTGTTTCTCTGGACCCTGACAAACACACTCCTCTTCCTGCCCAGTTTTCTCACTCTATCTTCAGCTGTGTCTAACCTGTGGTTCAACCCATCCTGTGACTTGTACATTTCAAAGATGATAGTTTTCATTTCTACAGGTCTATGCGCACCCCGCCCCCCAAATCTATTTGGTGATTTCTCAGTCTGTAGCAGATTGTAAGGATTTCTCCCAGTCCTCTCCCTTCCTTGTAAGAGGATTTTACATTCCTCCAGTTGTTGCTATATGACTTGCAGTTCCTACTTGAGGAAGGAGTACTTCCCCACTCTATTGACATTGGCCTTGGCCATGTCTTTGAGCAAAGGAGTGTGGACAGAAATGACAGGCGCCACGTCCAAGCGGAAACTCTAAGAACTATTGTGAGACTGGCATTTCTTTTGCCATTATAGCATGTCCTTCAGCCTAGATCCTAGAATGAAGAAGTCACTGGGATTAGGACAGACTGACAGGTGACCTCCGGCCACATGCAAAATGAGTGAGAAATAAGTCTTTGCTCTTAGTCGCTGCAATTTGGGATTCATGTGCTGCTACAATAAAGCAGAACGATCCAGCCTCTTGTGCATTCCTGACATTGTCAGTGCCCCTCACATGTATTTAACTCTGCTAAGCATGCTGTATCTTCTGTGTATGGCAGGTTCTGAAGTCTTTGTGGGTCCGACTTATTTGCTTGCTGTTTCTGCTGGATCTTGCTCATGAGGCTTTCCTTTTGGGTTTTGTGATTTCTAACAGCTAACCCTGAAGTTTTTGTTGACCACCCAGACAGTGTGATTTGGGGCTGTACACCTTTCGTTTGAGATGATAACTTCTCAGGAAGGATATATTTTGCCCCTTCACTCCAAAAACACAACCAAAACCAAAAAGGTGCCCTTGTAGTCCCTGCTAGGGATATGTGGTGGACTGAATAATAACCCTCCAAGATGCGAGGTCCTAGTCCCTGACACCTGTGAATGTGACTTTATTCGGAAATAGGGACTTGCAGATGTGCTTCAATTGAGGATCTTGAGATGGCGAAAATTTCCTGGATTATCTGGGTGGGGCTTACATGCAACCACAAGTGTCCTCATAAGAGAGAGGCAGAGGGAGACACACACAGAAGGGGAGAAGGTCATGTGAACGCAGAAACAGAGACAGAAGTGAGGTTGCCACCCACCAAGGGACGCCGGCATTTGGAAGAAGGAACACATTGTCTCCTAAAAACTCTGAAGACCTTTTCCAACACCTTGAATTCAGCCTAGTGATACTGATTTTGGATTTTTGGCCTCTGGAACTATGAGAGAATATGTTTCTGTTAAGTCACCAAGTCTGTGGTACTTTGTGATAGCAGCCCTAGGAAATAAATATGGGGGCGGGATAGGATTCATTTATTCCTAGTCGCCCTTACAAAGAGGGGATGGCTCTTTGGGATTTCAGATTTATGGGGAGGGCTCCTTGAGACCCCACCTTGTATGAGCCCTGGTCTTTGTCTTCTGTCCCTTCAGAACTTGTGAGGGGCCAATACCTACAAGGTTTGTCAAATGCCCTCAAGGTGAAAGGCGGCACTTGGTCAGCTTCTGTAGATATTGGCCTCTGAATATTCCTTCCTTCCTTGTTAGGAATCAACTGAAATGATTTTTTTGAACATTACATCCAGCATTTCAGTTGATTTCATCTGAGGGCCAGGGAGTTTGCCTAGTCAGCCATGTTGTGGGAAATGGAAGTCAAATAGTCATTCCTTATCACCAAGATTGCTGAAGGATAGACGTGTCCCTTATTTACTGTGCTGAAGGCTTGAGCAGATTGCATCATTAAAGAGGCGGACAAGAGATAAAAGGAGTGCTTAGGAGGATGGGGAATATGTGGAGGGGGGCGCTTTTCAGCACTAAGTGAATGTCCATCAGCTGTGGGAGTTGGGGCGTGTGGGCAGGGTCAGGGGAGCAAACAACATGCATTCCTCAGTGTGCTTAGAGTCCTTGGTCACTGAGGTGCCTCTGGTTCCACTCCACCACACAAAATACCTGGGTCTTCCCCAGTGGGGCAGGGCAGAGCCTCAGTTGTCAGCTCTTGGCCGGGAAAGATGCATGGTTTTCTGTCCCCTTGTCTTCGTACCCCAGGTCTCCCATCCTAGGTAGGAGGTTGTTAGTGCCCCAAGGCTCCGGCTAGCCAATCTTGGGCTTCAACTCCTTCTCCTTTAAACCCTTCAGGACTTCCCACCTCTGGAGGGAAAGTGTATCTGTCAGCTCCCTCTGCTAGGAAACCGTGGAAAGAGATGGCTCATGTCTGCCTTCCTCCTGCACTTGCTAGGTGCATTTTTAGGACTGGGAAATCCACATCCACTCCATTTCACTCTTGGTGCCTGCTCAGAGTTTTATTTTTATTTTTTAAAGATTTTATTTATTTATTTGAGAGGGAGGGAGAGAGAGTGTGTGCGCGTACAAGCTGTGGGAGGTTGGGGGGGGGGCAGAGGCAGAAGGAGAAGCAGGCTCCCTGCTGAGCAGGGAGCCCAATGTAGGGCTTGATCCCAGGACCCCGAGATCATGACCTGAGCAGAAGGCAGACGCTTAACTGACTGAGCCACCCAGGCGCCCCCTGCTAAGGATTTTAGATGCAAACATGAAAAACTGATTGGGGCTGATATAAGCAGAAAAGAAGTTTCTCAATATAATGGAGAGGAGCTCACCGATTCTCTGGAAGCATTGGGGAAAACAGCCTCAGAGGGGACCCAGGCAGGAACAATGTCCACATCAGACCCCAGCTTGTGGGGACGTCACTGCTGCTGGTGTGAACACCCCCTGGCCGTTGGCCACTTTTCCCAGAACCCCTACCTCTGTTGCTATTGCCTGCCTTCTAAGTCAGACTGTGCTGGAGCCTGGCTTGCGTGCCTATAGCCCAGCAGTGAGGGGGCTGGGAAATGGACACACAGCATTTGGAGCCCCCAGAGAGAGGGAGGGGTTCACATTTGCAAGGTGGGAGATTCCTCAGACACGTGCAGGAGATTCAGATGCGAGGGGGGCAAAAAGAATGCTGAGTGTCCACAGCAGGGAGAGGGTGGGTGCTGAGGTGTCTCTTTTCTTCTCTCCAGAGCCAGATGCCTCCCCAAGTAGAGCCCCCCTGTTGCTATGTGTTTAGGGAGGAAGAGCTTAACTGGGGAAGGGAATCAATTTCTCTCCCCTGCCTCGAGACGAGCCCCAGACTATAGTTAAGATCTCTGGGGGCACTGAGAACTGAAAATACGGTGATCCCTCCCTCGACAGTGTTACTGAAAATAATTTAAAAATACTGAAATGTAAAATGAACTTAAGGGAGGTCAATGATCTCATCTCCCTTCTCCCTGCCTCCTCCACTCCACCCCCGCCTGTGATGCTTCATTTTAAATATGTCAAGTTATTCGAAGGGTTTTTCCCATTTTTGTGGCCTTTGAGAAATCTGCTTTATTGGGCAATCTGACCCAGAGGAAGAGACATTGGTTGCTGACCTCGGTGTGTGGAGTTAAAGTCATACCCATGAGATTATGTTGCTGGTAAGACTAGCTACCATTTAGGGGTGGGGGGATGGGTTAGCCTGGCCATGGGTATTAAAGAGGGCATGTTCTGCGTGGAGCACTGGGTGTTATGCACAAACAATGAATCATGGAACACTACATCAAAAACTAATGATGTAATGTATGGTGATTACCATAACAATAAAAAATTAAAAAAAAAAAAGACTACCTACCATTTATCGAGTGCTTAGGGTGTGCAGGCACTGGGGACAGCACTTTTTTTTTTTTCAAGATTTATGTATTTATTTTAGAAAGAGAGAGAGTGTAGAGGGAGGGGCAGAGGGAGAGAGAGAATCCTCGAGCCAACCCTGCATTGAGCATGGAGCCCGACACAGAGCTCGATCCCACGACCCTGAGATCATGACCTGAGCTGACTGAGCCACCCAGGCGCCCTTGGGGGCAGTGCATTTCATACAATATGATCAATCCTTAGGTCTTTTAATTTCCACGTGCAGATGAGGAAACCGAAGAGTCACAGGCTAGTAGGTGTCTGGAATCCAAGTCTTCCTAGACTGATGGCTCCCAGATACCATTAGACCCTCACCCCCGGCACCATTTCCCGGGTGACAGCAGGAAGGGACTGAGAACACCACCAGAAACGGCAAATGAGAGCCTCATGCATTATCTGCCAATTACCCAAATGTAGTACCATTCATGCACACAGATGAAATAGAGAATAAAACTTTAATAGAGCACCAGCACTATATAAAACATACACAGATAGCAAAATAAATCCAGTCCAAGTATCCCTGAGAATCCAGAAAGTTCACTGACCACTTTTGACTTGAGGCTGTTTTTCGGATCCGTCTCTTGGCCCTCTGGTTAGTCCTCATTTTAACTATTTTTGTTTCTTCTAATTAAAACTTGTTTCTTATATTAGTGAGCAGAAGAGGCTGAAAATTATACTCCCCAGTGATCAACAATTTTTTTTTTTTTTAAATCAGTGAGGCCTTTATAAAGCAGCACATTCCCACCATGGAGTGTTTTTGCCAAGCAAGCCTTTAAAATCTAGCTCTTTGGTTGTTTAGATGCTGTCCTGGAGTCTGAGAGTTCTAGATGTGGGGTTTGCTCAGGGGGTTTCCCGCTCCGCTGACGGTCAGAGGTGGGTGAGAGAAGGAGGGGGGTGCTGTACCCTGCTGAATGTGCTCCCTCCTCAGGGACCGGCTCGGAGGACCCCTGCCCAGACGGGACCCCAGGGGTGCAGCCATCGCCAGAATTCTGCCTGCTGTGTTCGGAGACTTGCATAATGACACTCAGTTTGTCAAAGACTTCATTCTCATCAGAGGGTGGGAAGGAGAAAAACAGAAGCGTACTGTGATGAGGATGGCCTAAAAACTATGGAAGGGGGGAAAAAAAAGAAAGAAAGTTAATGATCAAAATTTTCCCATTTCTTTTTCTGGGCTTACACAGATTTATACAGAACTCCTGGCTGGAGAAGCCTGGTTTAAAGCATTTGACAATCACAGCATCAGAGTTCCTCAAAAATTTAAAAACAGGATGGCGATATGATGCAGCAATTTCACCTCCTTTTTTTTTTTTTAAGATTTTTATTTGAGAGAGAGAGAGAATGAGAGACAGAGAGCACGAGAGGGAAGAGGGTCAGAGGGAGAAGCAGACTCCCTGCCGAGCAGGGAGCCCGATGTGGGACTCGATCCCGGGACTCCAGCATCATGATCTGAGCCGAAGACAGTCGCTTAACCAACTGAGCCACGCAGGCACCCAGCAATTTCACTTCTGAATACACACGCAGCGGAACTGAAAGCTGGGTCTCAAAGACATATTTGCATTGTTGACTCGTAACTTCTGTTCACAGCAGCATTACTCACGAAAGCCAGAAGGTAGTAACAATGCCAGTGTCCTTCAGCGTTGGAGTGGATAAATAAAATGGGTCTATCCATACAACGGAAAATGATTCAGCCTTGAAAAGGAATGAATTTCTGATACCTGCTACGTGGATGAACATTTAGGATGTCATGTTAAGTGGAATAAGCCAGACACTGAAAGGACGAATATTGTATGACTCTGCTGAATGTGAGGTCCCTAAAGGAGTCAAATTCATAGACAGAAAGTGGGATGGGGGGAGGTACCAGGGGCAGCGGAGGGGGAGATGGGGAGTTCTTGTTTACTGGGGACAGACTCCGTTTGGGATGATGAAAAAGTTCCGGTGATGGACAGTGGTGCCGGTTGCCCACCAATGTGACCCAGCGTGAATGCACTTAATGGCACTGAACTCTGCACTTAAAAATGGCCAAGATGGCAAATTTTATGTTCCTTGTGCTTTACCACAATTTCTAAAAATGTGACGACAAATCTGCACCTCAGAACCACCCTCTGACGGTGCAATGAGGTCCCCCTCTGATTGCTTCTTCTCTTAAACTGGGAGGGAGTTATTTTTAGACCGGTCCCAGTGCTGTGGCACTAACTTGGCCTGAGCGTCACCTCCTCTAGGAAGCAGCACATCACAAGCACGGGATGAATGTGTCTTGGAATAACGAGCAGAACCTCCCACCGTGTCCTCAGGCTGAGTTAGGGGCCCTTTTTGGGGGCTCGCCAGGACCCAATGTGTCCCCACTTTCAGCCCTCAGCCCTGCACTGCCCGCCCAGTCGGCAGCCACGTGTCACGGGTGGCTTACTCACCACCTGAAACGTCGCTAGTTGGAATCAACCTGTGCTGTGAGAAATACCAGATTTCGAAGGCTTTGTAGGAAAAAAAGAGCGTCAATATTTCAAAAATTAAAAAGAATACTCATTACATGTTGAAATGATTATTTTGTATATACTGGGTTATATAAAATATATTGTTAATGTTAATTTCATCTGCCCTTTTTTACTTAAAAAAAAAAACTCAAAAAACGTGGCTATTAGCCAATTTAAAACACACGTGGCTTGTGCTATGTTTCTGTCTAGCGCATTTTATGGACTCGGTTTATCGTCGGGTTTGTCTCTCCCCGGGAACAGGGGCTGGTTAAAGGCGGGAACCCGAGTCTAGCCATCTGGGCCTCTCCCGCTCTTTGGACCATGAAAGATGCCTGGATGTGGTTCCCAGAACATCTGCTGACTTCGTGTTTCCCGCTGTCCCTCCTCATAGTTCCACCAATGCTCTTGATCTTCAGGATCGTAGAGATGGTCTCCGGGCTCCGCAGCTTTCCCTCTCCCCTCCACTGTTGACTTGTAGCTTCACCCCTGACAGTCCGCTGCCCTCTTAATGCCATCTCCACACTCAGCCCTTTGATGGGACTTAACTTAAGCTGCTGGAGTGGTACTGCCCCTGGTGTGGACCTGTCAGGATTTCTACCTCCCACCGTCTGGGTCTCCACCAGCTGATGGGGGCGGGGGGGCAAGAGGAATTATGTCCAGATCTCTGTTGCACAAAAGAAGGCACTGGGGGCAGGAGGAACCTCCCCAAACCCTTGGGTCCAGTGGATTCGTAAGAATGGACTAGAGCCATTCTTGATTCTCCAGGGAAAGGGGACAGGAAGGAACAGAGGAAAATGCGCTGTGAGCCTCAGGAAAGCAAGGATCAGGCTGGTCTCCGGGTGGGACACACACAGAAACTCAATATATCCTATTGGATAAACCTCCCTATGGCTTCAACGCCAAGTCTCCATCCCCACTAAGTCTCCCGGAACTCGTAATTATTCTCTGGGCCATGGTTAGTGGACCTTTACATCAGGCATCAGGCTGGAGAATTTCATGATGCAATGATCCCAGTCTGCATAGTTTCCTGGCCCCTCCTTCATCCTCACCACCCCCCCGCCCCGCCCTTTTCCAGCACCTGCCAGCATTTCTCAGATGAATCACAGGGGCGGGCTCTGCAGGCTGGTCTGCAAAGTCTTCTAGCCTCGGAGCGGGGGGGGGGGGGGGGGGGGGGGGCTCATTCCAAGGGCCCCTTTCCGACGCCCGTCTCTGGCTTTGATTTGCCTGGAAGCACGTAGCCCCATCTGTCCTTTCCTGTCTGACCAGTCTGTGATGGCGAGCCAGAAGCACAAAGAGCAGGTGAATAGTTCTGCTTCCTGCTGGGTCTCCACTTACAAAACACTTTCTACCCCGAACAATGGACCTGCCCCTCTTTGTTCTTCCCACTTCTCCAGAGCTCGCAGAGACTTCCTGGCTCATTCTGGTGCTGCAGTCTCGGTTAACACCTCTTGTTAAAAGGGCTTGCCTGTGGTCACGTGTCTCCCTTTCCACCCACTGTGGATGCTGCGCGGCCCAGACCAGCCCTCATGGTGGAGTTGCGGTAGCCTCGGAACCCTGGGGCTGGCCTGGCTCGGCCGCGGGACTATGTCCTTCCCGGGGGGCAGTCTATAACCTCTGGGTGGTCTGGGGACAAGGCCCAACATCAGCTATGGTGACAATATGGTAAGAGGACCAGAAGGGAAAGAAGTGGCAAGGCCTTGATTAGGCACATGCACTTCAGAGCGTGGGACACCCCCTGGGTGAACATTCAGGGGCCTGCCGTATCAGCGAAGTTTCAGGGCTCCCATGGAGTAGGGCGTGCTGGACATCCTCTCCAAAGTAAAGGACCAATGATCACATCTCACCCCTCCCACCACTGAGAACTAGCAGGATGCTAGGTGGGCCTCTGTGGGTCTAAAGGCAGCACGTTCTGCCCCTGGGAATACAATTAAGAGGGACACAGGACAGCGCTGAGGGCAGGAGAGGGCCCTGCAGAAGGTAAGGGCCATGGAGCAGGGTGCCCTAGCCACATCCCGTGGCTGGTTGGTGCAGGGCTACCAAGGCCCAGCATGATCGATCACGGACGACACACCAGTTGAACATGAATTGGCTATGTGACGTGGCAGGTCTGTGGTAGGAAAGGGTCTGTGGTGGGAAAAGATGCTGGAGTGTCTGGCAAATCCTAAAGGGAGAATCACAGGGCAGGTCACTACAGTTTGGGGGCCGGGCTAGGCCATCACGCGGCAGACAATTACGCCCTATTTGAAAAACGGCTTCTAGATGTTATAGGGAGCTGGTCGAGACAGAGCCTGCAGCACTCTGACACTGAGAGACCAGGCCACCCAGAAGTGACCAACCACCACAAGGCCTTTTGGACCTACCAGGTCCTACAATGAGGTCAGAGGATGCATATGCATGGGGCCCAGCCTCCCGCACCGTCCACCCCTGCTGCACCAGCACCTCTACCTCTATTCACACCGTGACGATGGGGGGCGGGGAGCAGCTGAGGGAACAGAAGGTCAAACATGGTTCATGGGGAGGTTGGCGCAGCACGCAGGTGCAAACCCAAAATGGCCCGCGGTAGCACTGGGGGCTGAACCAGGGGGCCCTGAATGGCAGTGGAGAGGAGGAAGCCCTCCACCAGGCAGAGCTCTGGGCCGTGCATCTGGCTGTCCTCTTGTGTTGGAAGAAAAGTGGCCCAAGATTGGGCTCCTTGTGGACTCACCGGCAGAGGTTAATGGCTAGGCTGGTGGTCAGGGAACCCAGAAGAAGGGAGACTGGAGGGTCAGGGACGAGGAAGTCTGTGGGAGAGGCCTGTGTGTGGACTCAGGGGAGCGGCTCCAAGTGTCTCTGTATCATTTATGAACTCCAAGACCGCCACGGGGCCCTGGGTCAGTCAGGCCTCAGCAGTGCTGACCAAGGCCCTGTGGAACAGGGACAGCAAATCATTCCTCAAACAAGCGTCAACTCCTGTCGAGGGGCTTTGCTGCCCCTCCCAGTGTCGTCACCTCAGAACGTGACCTTATTTGGAGACAGCGTCTTTACAGAGGTAATCGAGCTAAAATGAACTCCTTTGGGTGGGCCTTGAATCCAATATGGCTGGTGTCCTTAGAAGAACAGGAAATGTGGACACAGACACACACACGGAGGACATCATGGGAAGATGAAGGCAGGGATTGGGGTGATGCGTCTACAAGCCCAGGGATGCCAGAGAGTGCCAGCAACCACCAGAAGCATCCTCAATGCCTAGAACGCATGGGTTCAGGAACCACGGGGTAGACACAGGAGTGGCCCCGCTTACCATCGCTCCCAGGGACCCACTCGGGGAACTTGGTGCCCCCTGCACATGCCATTTTAGGCTCTGTGAGTCCAGAGCAGGGTCAGCACACTACGGTGCAGCCCAGGAATTCAGCATGGTTTTAAGAGTTTTAAATGACTACATTTAAGTGGTTGTGTAAGTACCTATATAACATCTTCGTTTTGCCTCTTGGCCTCCAAGGCCTAGAATATTTGCTTTATCTGGCCCTTCAAGGGAGAGTTTGCTGACTGCTGGTCTAGAGGGTTCCCAGAGGGAGAGCCTTTCTCCCGGGGGCGGGGGGGCACAGCAAGTGTCCTGGTAAACTTTCAGTTAAGGCCACCCCCTCTTCATGTCAAGAGCCTAGCTGGCAAGGAAAGGAATCATCGGGTGACTCATGGGCTCCCCTGCACAATCCCTATGGCGAGCGGAGACGCAGGGCAGCCCAGACCTCTGGTGCCTGTGACCGGAGACTCAAGACTTCTCAGAGCGCAGGGCCTGGGTCACCCAATCAGATGGGCAGTGGCTAGTCACAGGAGAGGGGAGAGGGGCCTGCAGGGGACCAGGAGAGACCATGAGGGTCATTTGTGTCCTGGAGACCAGCCGAAGCAGAGTGGCTGGGGCTGGTGCCATCAACCTTCCTCTTGTAACTTTCCCCAGGAAGAAGGAGCAACTTCAGTCTCAGAGGCCCTGCTCCGGTGGGTCCCTGTGGTATAAGGGGTGCACGGTAGCAGATGCTGAGGTGTGCCCCCCAGATCTCCTTCAGGAAGGAGGCCCTCGAGGCCCCAGCTGAGGGCCCCCGATGACTCGGGGCTTCAGGGAGGGCAGGTCGGAGAAGGAACGAAGTCCGGGTTGGGAGGGAGGGCGTTGCCTCCTCCCGGCCGGCTGATCTGTGACCACGGGCATCCCTGGAGCGGGCCCCGGGGCACGGACCTGCACACAGACGGGTGTCACTCTCCAGGAAAGCCCGCCACGTGGTCTGGGCCGGCCCTGACTTAAAACGAGAAGCCCTCCCAGGCAAGGCTTTTGGGTCCACCGGGCCCCATTCTAGACCTACCTCTTTCAGGTGCTGTGGCAGGCAGTTCCCGGGGGAGAAGGCGTGCTTAGTCTTCTTGTACAAACACCACAGCAGGGCGGAGCAGCCGAGCAGCAGGAAGGCCGCGCACACTGAGGCTGCCAGGACCACGGCGACAGTCCAGGGCGGGGCCGTCTCTGCGGGGGGAGGGGGACGGGGCGGTGGGCTGCGTCAGGTTCAGGTCAAGGACACCTGAGGTCACCTGACCTCCACACTCTGCCACCATGGCAATCCGGTGGGAATCCCCAAAAATGGGGCTGGGTGCCTATCTCGGGAGGGGTGAGGAGAAAGCACGGGACACCTGCTCAAGGATCCAGGGGTTTCCAGCCAGTGCCTCCCCTGCCCCCGCTTCCTATCTTTTTCCAGCTTTGGTTTCTGGCACGACTGCTGACACACACGATGAGAACCATAAGCAGGGACTGTGAGCAATGAGCAATGAGCCTCTGCATGCTGGAGAAGACTCTGCGGCCTTAAAGCAGGAAACGGGACCCCAGAGCCCCAAGTAGACACACGCACCACGGTGCTTTGTACCGAGAAGGGCAAAAGCTCCTGGCATGGCAACACATCCAAGCCCCCGGCACTCAGACACCTGCCCAAATTCCACGCGGCTGGCACCAGCCAGCACCCACCGTGGGCTCTGTCTGGAAAAACTCAAGGCTGCCAAAAGAACTTAGCGTTTCTTCCAACAACACCTGGCCTTCCTTTCTCAGAGCCTTTGCTATCCGAAGCTTATGCGTGTGAATCCTTCCTCTGCCCCTTTGAGATGCACACATATCTCCTAAAACCCAGGGCTGTCTTTCTCAAGGACCTGCAAGCCATTCCTCTCAACTGCAATCTTCAGGAAGGAGGAACCCTGTCCCCAGCCCCGGCGGGGAGGGGAAGTCTGACTTGATTCAAGGCCAGTTGGCTTTCAACACCGATGGCCCAAATGCAGGGACACTGACCCACCCCCTCACCTGCTTTGTGATGTGTCATTTCCCCAATTCTCTCTTCTCTGCCCGTCCCTTGTTCTTCCTTTAAAACACCCCAGGTAACTCTTTCCCTCCTGTAAGTCCTTACTGAATCAAATCTGTTTTTACTGCTCTAACATCCGGCTTTATCTCTGACCAGGGCATTTAGGGTCCTGGCTCCCCTCATTCAGCACCAGGTGCCTTCTCCCGCCGCCCGGGGTCACCCACCCTCCCAGTGCCCAGGGCCTGGCAGCTGGCACCACCCTCCTGATTAAAACCCAAAGCATCTGGTGCCAAGAAAGGACAAGCCAATGAACCGTGCCCTTTCACAGCAAGTCCTTTTAAAAGGGAGTCATTTTATTTGCGGAGAAAGTGTCGATTCCTACTTGCACAGGGCAGACCAAAGCACGCCCCCCCCCCCAACCGCCGACACTGAGCAGCACGTGGCCCACAAGACAGTCCTTAGATGTCTGAATGGATGTGGTGTTTGCAGGGGGAGCAGGGGTTGGGACGGGCCTGCCTTCCTCCCTTGTCCCCTTGTGTTTTCATTCATGCCAGCAGTGGCCTCATCATCTTTCGGGCCTGTGCCCTTGCTGAGCTCAAAGGACCTCCTCCCAGACCCCCTGTGAAGTCAGGGGATGCTTTTGTAACTCACCCCGAGAAAGAAAGGGTCATTGCTTTCCATGGGCTGGGAATTAGGGGAGGATCTGGGAGCAGAACCCTCCGCAGAAAGCTCTCTTGACTTCTTTCAATCCTACCTGACCACGTGGCCAGGCGGACTGCCTCTCCCTGTTTCACCCGCAGGGAAATTGTGCCTGTGCTCACCTGTGGAATGAGTCCGTGGGCAGTAAATCACTGGACAGGTGACCTGCTCCGTCCCTGTTCATTTACTGGCTGAGCGACTCTGGGCAAGTTACTTCGCCTCTCTGAACCTTGATTTCCCAGTCTGTAAAAGGGGCGATCCTTACAGGGCTCTCATGGAAAAATGGGTTGTGAGGTTCAAAGGAGATAGCTATGTTTACACAAGACTAAAATGATGTTTGACAAAAGCAGGTTTTCAATGGGTTATACTTTTCTTTCATAAAGTGTTTGGGCTTTGTCAGTTCCTGGGTCATCATTTATAGCCACAAAATATTTGAAATATTCCTCTTGTAGGCCAAATTGTAGGCCTCAAAGCATGTCTTGTGACATAAAGGTCTCAGGACCATTAGGAATCCTTCACAATGTGATTTTGAGAATGTCATTACTAATAACCATAATGTCTAATGCATTAAGGGCTCACTTTGTACCAGGCACTGTTCTGAGCCCTCCCATCCCTGCGTGTGGCACCACTATCTGGGTCTCCCTATTCTGTAGATGAGGCGGCTGAGACACAGGGCCGTCCAGGACTCGTCCCATGTCCCATGTTACGTTCACAGGGGAAGGACAGGGCACTGGGTGATCCCAAAATACACTCAAGGTTTTGGGAAAGCAGGTGACAGGTGTTTAGAGATAAGAAGGATGATTCCTTTTTAAATATTTATTTACTTGTTTGAGAGAGAGAGAGAGAGGAGGGCATGTGAGCAGGAGAGGGGCAGAGGGAGAGAGAGAGAATCTGAAGCAGACTCCACACTGAGCACAGAGCCTGACATGATCCCACGACTGTGAGATCATGACCTGAGTGGAAACCAAGAGTCAGACACCCAAATGACTGAGCCACCCAGGTGCCCCTAAAGAAGGATAATTCTAAGACCAGGGATTCTAGTGACTCAAGTGGAATGGGGGCTTCCAAGGTACAGAATTCTGATCCAAGTAAAAGTGATTCAGGAGAGGAATAAAATGAGAAAAAACACAGAGAATGTCTGTAGAAATAACGTGTAGCCTACAAAATAACCTGCAGCCCACGAAGGGAGGGGTTTTTCTTATTTAAAGGCATTGCAGAGAGGCTCAGCCAGCTCAGACATAGGCAGGTCCACTGGGGCATTGACCTTGGGATTACAGATGATGCAAGGCATTGAACTGGGGGCCACAGAAAAAGAACGACAGAGAATTCCCTCCAGGGGGACAGCAGGATTTTCTATGGGGCTCTGTAGCCCTGAGAAAACTTGCTACTACGACTGCAGAAGAGCTCTGGATGACACCACAAAGATCCTGAGAGAATCCTGGGTTCAGGCAAACACTTTGTGCGTTCACAGAACCAGGAAGCAAAAAAAAAAAAAAAAAAAAGAAAAGAAAAAAGAAAAAAAAAAACCACCACCAACAACAAAAAAACAAAACAAGGAAGCAACAACAGTAACAAGATTCAAGAAACTCCAGGCCAGTGATCCTGAGGCTGATGTCCAGAAAAAATAACAAACATCCCAGAACGGATAATTAAGTGGCTAATTACCAACACATAAAAAGGATAAGAATGATAACCGAAAACAACATCCGGGCACCAAGAAGAAATGAGCTCAAAATGGCTGTCTTTCCTTTTTTGGATAGGGTGATTCATTGCTAGACTATGGGGTACGATGGGCTGGTTTTTCCCGGGCCGTGTTCCTTGGAATGCTGATCCTCAAAAAGGGTGCCAAAAGATCAAATATGCTAACAGTGGCGACTTTTCTGAGAGGGCCCCATCATTTCCAAGCACACCTGATTATGGGGCTCTTATTCTGAGAACTATCCATAAATCGTCATGAGCACAGTGGAGACAGCATTGCACTTGGCACTGGGTGTGTCCATTTTAGCTGGTATTTACCAGTTTTTTTACATTTACACTCACAGTGACTTTGTGGACAAAAAAACCCAACACAGCTTATAGAATAGTCCACTCTATTCCGATGGGTCAGTGATCAGCAGGCAAGTGGGTAAGCAGTCTAAAGGAAGGTGCATCCTGGGGTGCAACAAATGGGTAAAGATCCTGAAGCTCTTTCTGGCAAATGAGACGAGACAAAGCAAAACTGGGTGAGAAATACATTC